>NW_020173488.1:1369212-1545334 GCF_003031525.2 Neophocaena asiaeorientalis asiaeorientalis | reverse complement strand
TTTTTTTTTTTTTTTTTGCAGTACGCGGACCTCTCACCACTGTGGCCTCTCCCGCTGTGGAGCACAGGGTCTGGACGTGCAGGCCCAGCGGCCATGGCCCATGGGCCCAGCCACTCCGCAGCATGTGGGATCCTCCCAGACTGGGGCACGAACCTGTGTCCCCTGCACCGGCAGGTGGACTCTCAACCACTGCGCCACCAGGGAAGCCCTCACATATTCGTTTTTGAGTTAACTTTTCCATCCTCATTCTCTTGGCATACAATCATATAAATTTTTCCAGTGTTAGCCTATAAAGGTGCTTATATCCCTCCATCTATTGGCCCCCAAAATAAGAAAAAATAAACACTACACAATTTAAAATGCCCTTTTATTATTATATTAGTGATGACTATGTTTGATGCCAGTCATTGGCATATCAACTTTAGTAGCTTAAACACAGAGGGGTAGATTTTTCTCACAGGACTGGGAGACTAGATGTAGTCATTCTAAGATTAACATCACGTTTCATTCATCTATCAGCTGCCCCGTTTCTGAGGTCACAATGACTCCCATACAACTGGTTTCTTCCTCTTTGTGTCAATAATAAAAAGACAATGGGACTTCCTCAGTGGTCCAGTGGTTAAGACTTTATGCTTCCACTGCAAGGGACACAGGTTTAATCCCTAGTCTGGGAACTAAGATCCCACATGCCACATATGGTACAGCCAACAAAATAAAACAAAAACAGATGAAAAGACAAGAGGAAAGTGATAAAGTGATAAAGCCTATAAAGTAAGCAGAAACATCTCCAGAATTCTGATGAAGACGTTTACTTACATATCAAGAATATTCAGAATATTTTCTCATGACCACTTCTAAGTAAAAGATTCTGAGAAGGGTAGAAATTTTAGCTGGGAAAATTACTGATCCATTAGTTTACAATGCTGCATAACAGATTATCATAAATTTAGTGGCCTAGAGACATTTATTAGCTCATAGTTATATGAGCTATTTATTAGTTCATAGTTCTATACAACAGAATTCTGGGTTCTCTTCTTAAGGGGTTAAAGTCCACTTCAGTCAATCAGACTGGGCTCATATTTCAAGGTTCTATGAAGAATTTCTTCCAAGGTCATTCTGTTGTTGGCAGAATACAGTTCCTTTCAATTGTAATTCTGAGCCCCAATTTTTTCTGTCTTTCCACTAGTAATGTGACTCAGCTCCACAGGGCAACACACATTCCTTTTCACAAGGCTCTCTCTATCTAAAACCAGCAATAAACCATCAAGTCCTTATCACACTTGGAATCTTGTTGACTTATTTTACTGCTACCAGATGGAGATTATTCTTTGCTATTATATGGGTCATATGATTACTTTAGGCCCATCTGGATAATCTCTATTTCAAGGTTGACCACTCCACATAACATAATCACAGTCAAGGGAGGGATGTCTCATCATATTCACAGGTTCTATCTTCATTGATAGGAAAAGGAATTATACAAGTTTGAGGGTGTGAGGTCAGGGCTTTGTTATAAGAAGGTGAGAATGGATACTGGATAAGGAACAAACAATATCCATTATAATCTCTAGTTCTATACTTAAGTCACTCTTTTCTCATTCAGTCAACCTCTTGAAAACACCGTGTACACTTGCTTACTTGATATCTTCAGTAATCTTTATTGTTATCTTCATGAACTACTCTGATCTGACTTCCCTCCCACCACACAAATTAATGGAAGTGGTCACTATTGATCTCCAGATTGAAAGTCCAGGGAATGGTTTCTCGCCTTTGTTTTTTTGATGATTTATGTATATCCTTCCACACTCTCCTTGAGATAGGTAGCAGGAATGGGATGGAAAGGGGGTTTTCTTCCAACTGGGACAGAAGATATGACACCTTGGGTTAGAGAGGCCAAAATTGCTGAGCTACTGGCAATGAGCATACATAGATGGAAGTATTCCATTCAGTTACATGTCATGACTCTCCCTGATTTAAATAGCAGGCAGCTAGCAGTTGCATGGATCCTCCACAACCTCAGACTGGCTGTTCAGATTTAATTGAAAAATTAACCAGGAAAACTCAATTACAAAGTAAGCATATAACTAAGAATTATCAGATATTGGAAGAAAGCCAGCATCGTAAAAGAGCAAAAACAGAAAGCTTTCAGGAAATAGAGTTAATAGATAAGTTGAACAGGATGTTAGAGCAAGTAAAACTAATACCAGCAGAGTGATTCAAAAGTATATGGGATTCATTAAAATAACATAAAAATAAAAAATGATTATGGGGAAATAACTCAACAGATTAGGATGAATATATAATAGAGACAGTTAAGGAACACATTAGTGAGCTTGAAGATAAAACTGAAAAATATTCTGAGGGTATATCACAAAGTCACATGGATATGGAATTTATGAAAAATAGATTACAAATCAGAAAAGAACTCAGGAGTTCATCGTTTGCCTAATAGAAAAAGAGACAAGAGAGAAGGGTGTGAAGTCAATGCTCAAGATCATATGAGACTGGCTCAGAAATGGAGGAAAAAACTAGCCCCCTATATATTTTCTTGATAATTTTTTTACATTTAGGAAAAGAGAAAACCCTATGTATCTTCAAAGGGGGAGGATTATATAATCTACAGAGAGACAATAATAAAAGTAAGATATATATTCATCTATCTATTATTTACAACACTGAATGCAATATTAGAAGACAGTGCAACAGTAATCATTAGGAAAATAATATAAAATGTACATTTCAATAGGCAGCCAAAATATAATAACTGTATGAAAGTTAAATAAAGTTATGTTCATATATATAAGAAC
Source organism: Neophocaena asiaeorientalis asiaeorientalis (assembly GCF_003031525.2). Lineage (NCBI taxonomy): Eukaryota > Metazoa > Chordata > Mammalia > Artiodactyla > Phocoenidae > Neophocaena > Neophocaena asiaeorientalis. The sequence continues at coordinate 1,542,527 of NW_020173488.1, read as the reverse complement.
ACTATCTGAAATAATTTTGCAGGGTGTACTCCAAACAGTAAAGAAAAGTTATCCTAGAAAAAGAAATATATTTTTCACTGAAGAATTTTTTTTAGAATTCAAAGATGAAAACTATTTTCCTGTGTTGAACAGAAACAATAACAGTAAAACATTTTTATTTACTTTGTTACACATTCCTTTGAATAAAGCAGATACCTTTGATCATTTTTCTATTTGAGTATATATAACATATACCAGAATGAAGTGTGTTTGTTTAAACAATGTTAAAAATCTAAATGCTAAAATATTCAGAATTTTTAAAACTTTACTGCTTCTACAGCATATATTATTAAGTATAGTGTCGTTTGAAACATACTGGGTTCCATAAGATGTTATGGAAAAACCCGAATGAACTTTTTGGCCAACCCAATACTTTCAGTGTTTATTACCACTTAGTTCTAAACACACAGTAATATATATATTTTGCTAGTAATTTTAGAGGTAAAATAATTTCACAATAAAATTAAAAACCTGTAGGACTTTGAGACACCAAAGAAAATGCAAAATGTATGACTATAATATTGGGTGAACAGACCCTATGAGCTATGAAAACAGAGATTAATCAAAGTAAAATCAATATTCAATTTTCTGTGTGAGATTGTATATGATTACTGGGATCCATCACTATCTACTCTGTGTGCAACTGGATTCTAAGTCATATGTAAACAGTTAAAAAAATTATATGTTTCTTGTTTTCTCTCTATTGCCCTTAGTATATTACAGGATTAATGAGGGACTCACTTTGTTGAATTTTTCGAGTGCAAATAACCAAACCAAATCAAGAAGGAATGGGTTAGCTAAGTAAATGGGAATTTTAAAAGAAGGGATTTTAGGCTCATCTAGTCAAACATTGCCAGGAAGCTTCAAATATGGCTTTCCTTGGGCAGGTGTGCCAGGCTTACATACTCGCAGTTTAATGTTCCCAGTAATATGGGGGCCTTTCCCTGTTAATACTAATAGAACTCTTGATATGAACCTCATCATTAGATTGGGTCAAATGCCCAATCTCAGACCAAGAACTCTAGCCAAAGAGACAGAGTGCCTTCACTGGATACACTTCAGTCCCATGACAATTCAAGTCAGAATCATATTAAAACATATGAGCTGAGAAGCAAATAAAACAAAACAAAAAACATAAGCCCTCTAAAAATAAAGCCCTACTTCTATATGATTTTCCTTTGAAGATAAATGTATAGTACTAAATTAATACACACAAATTATGCTGAAAATATACATGCAATATCTGTGAGGAAATCTTATTACATTGTCTGTAAGACAAACAGAGGGACATATATTTTACATGCATTTCAATTGAAGTATATAAAAAATTAAATTATTATTTATTAAATTATCAAAAAATTGTTAAATTATTTATAAAAAATATGCCAGAAGTTAAACATTAAATCTAAAACATTTGTAATGATTTCATTTAATTTATATAGAAATCAGTCATTAGTGTTACAAAAAGCAATAAGCAGAAAATTTTAGTTAACATTAGATCATTGATGCATGTTTGATTTTGTTTTGAATGTGTGACAATTATTCTGGCATTTAAACATAATTAGCCACATTTAGGTTTCCCAATTTTTTGGCCCATGTTATAAAAGATATGCCATGATGAAAACTTAATATATTTTGTTTCATATGTCATGACTTGAATTCTGCCTCTTTCAAAATATTTCAGTATAGTTTATATTAGCAGTAATTTCCTAGTTTCTTCCTTACCCCCACTGTATTAACCTTCATGCAGATTATGAGATGCTTTTTTTATTTGGTTATTTTCTATCCTAAATGTCTTTTGTTTCAGATATGTGACAGGGTATGGGGTAGTATCTCAAAAAATCCAAATCTAGTAGAAAGGCATTGTCACATATGTGACAAAAAAATTATAAAGATGATTTTATAATCTCCTCACATACAGCAGTCATCATACACCCTACCTATGTGTTTGTCTTGAGCATATGCTGAGAGATAAGAAATCCATGAAAATTAATAAGAGATCAACTAAAATCTCCAGTGGTCACTTCAAGCCTATTTTCTCCAGTTTTCTTGACAATTCTTAACTTGGGTTGGCTATAGACTCTTTTGTAATGTTGAAATACCCTCACTGTTTGGGTTGGCCTTATATCTCAGGCCCCTACTAACATGAATTTAAGCAATTGACTTTTTTTCCCTTTAATCTATAGTAGTAGAAACCTTCAGTGTTCTCTAGGGATAATGTTAGGATTCCTTCATTTGGCTTTCCCTACTCTTGGCTGATGAATTACTACCTCATTTTAGCAATGGGTCCAATGGCCCTTCTCATGGTCTTGGCAAACCACTTAGCTCCAAGACTGGGTATGTCACCTGATAGATGTCAGGGCATTTGACAGTATGTTAAGGAACAACAACTGGGTTTAAATTTACCAATTTAAAAATGTGTAAAGAGGCTGCATTCATCCTCAGTACAATTCTTTAAAGGAGTTTGCACTTTAACCGAATGTCTAAAAAAAAAAACTTGCAAAAAGGTGACTCAAGAGCAAGACTTCACAGTATTACAATACATCATTTTTGTTAAAAGTCAAGCTCAAATCCTTTATCATGTTAAATAAAATTTTTTTAACATTTGTTCCTTTTTTTTTTTTTGCGGTACATGAGCCTCTCACTGTTGTGGCCTCTCCCGTTGCAGAACACAGGCTCCGGTCGCACAGGATCAGCGGCCATGGCTCATGGGTCCAGCCGCTCCACGGCATGTGGGGTCCTCCCAGACCGGGGCATGAACCCGTGTCCCCTGGATCGGCAGGCGGACTCTCAACCACTGCGCCACCAGGAAAGCCCTTAACATTTGTTCTTAATGAATGTGGTTGGATAAATTTAATGACATAGATTGCAATCAGCAAACACTGAGGTGTTACTTTTACATCTTACTGATTTATCTTGAAGTGGATACTGTGATGTGCCACCCAGAACCCCAGTAGATACAAATTTTCATTCCCCTTGCTGTTGAGACTATCACCTGTTGATGGCTTACTAATGAGTCCCCCTTCTAAGCAATGTCCTCAGATGAAGAGAGGTAACTCACCAAGTATTATTCTCCTTCCTGAAAACAGCCTACATTCAGTGATTGGTCAATATGAGTGTATGAAGGCCTGACTCTCTTGTCTTCATTTGAGACATCTAGCAAGGGTCGTTCCACCTCCAGTGATTCTTATAGGGTTGGATAGAAGATTTTGTTGTAATTGCATTGCAGTTCAACTTTTACTTCTGCCAAATCATGCTTCCCTCACTCATTGAAGAATGTTATTCCTAAAACATTCTCAATAATCCACTCAGAGAAAAATCTTGATCTCCCAACCTGTTCCCCAGGGAGGAAACCAACAACACATTGCTTTCAGGTATGTATCACAAGGGGCAAGAAACTGGATCCATTTAATCATTTACATTTATTTTGATTTCAAATTCATGCAACATTGAAAGGTACCACACTTTATGCAATATAAAGTTTTTTTTTACAGAAAATATATAATTCAGGTATATAAGGAACAACAATATAATTCAGAATATTTTTCTTTGCAATGGGAAAAAGGATGAAACATACATATTACATAAATTTTCAAGATAGAAATAATCATACATTTATATGAAAAATAAAGATATTTTGCTCAACGTTGCTAATTATTAGAGAAATAGAAATCAAAACTGCAATGAGGTATCACCTCACACTGGTCAGAATGGGCATCATCAAAAAGTCTACAAACAACAAATGCTGGAGAGGGTGTAGAGAAAAGGGACCCCTCCTACACTGTTGATGGAATGTAAATTGGTACATCCACTATGGAGAACAGTATAGGGGTTCCTTATAAAACAAAAATAGAACTACCATATGATCCAGCAATCCCACTCCTGGGCATATACCCAGAGGAAAACATGGTCCAAAAGGATACATACACCCCAGTGTTCATAGCAACACTGCTTAAATAGCCAGGACATGGAAGCAACCTAAATGTCCATTGACAGATGAATGGATAAAGAAGATGTGGTACATATATACAATGGAATATTACTCAGCCGTTAAAAAGAATGAAGTAATGCCATTTGCAGAAATATTGTTGGACCTAGAGATTGTCAGATGGAATGAAGTAAGTCAGACAAAGACAAATATCGTATGATAATCACTTACATGTGGAATTTAAAAAAAATGATACAAATGAACTTATCTACAAAACAGAAACAGACTCACAGACATAGAGAACAGACTTGTGGTTGCTGGGGGTGGGGGTGGGGGAGGGATAGATTGGGAGTTTGGGATTAACAGGATCCAACTATTATATACAGAATAGATAAACAACAAGGTCCTACTGTATATCACAGAGAACTATATTCAATATCCTGTGATAAATCATAATGGAAAAGAACATACACACTTTTAAAGTTTTTTAAGGAAATAAAACTACTTAATTTCTACCAGAGCCATATTAACAGAGAAACATTTTGAACTGTGGAAATTATCATTTTGGTTCAGAAACAAGTAGTATATTTTTCACCCCTGATGACTGGGAAAAGATTTATATATATATATATATATATATGAATCACTTTGCCTTACACCAGAAACTAATGCAACATTGTAAATCAACTATACTTCAGTAAAAAATAAATAAATAAAATAAAAAGATTTAAGCTCTACGTTTTTCTTTATTCCTGTGGACTTAAATTGAATGCCCCCCAGGAAATATACATTTTTATAAAATAAATTAAGATTTGTTTGCTTTAATTGTGCTATTTTAGAGATGCTACAGAAATGCCTAATGAAACTATCTCATATAATAAGATCAGAGCACTTCAGAGAGCTGTCTCTCTTCCTCTTTCCAGGCAGGGAATTTTCTGTGAATAATGAGTTTCTGTTTCTTTGTGGCTCTATTAATGTCAATCTATCATAAATAACAAAATCAAATCAATAGAAGGCTTTTTCTGGGAAGGTAATAATTAGTAATTTTCTAAGTTATACTTAATTTTTTCTGAATACTTTCAATTTCCTAGTTATGTATCTTTAATTATTTGAGATGTGTATAATTATGTATTATATTTATCATCAAAGTAAAGTGCATATATTATAAAATGTGAACTTCTCAGTGTAGAGAATTGAAAAGAATTTAAAAAATCATAAATACAAATTCAGATGTAAATCTATTGTTGAGATAAGATTTAACATAATACAACTTTTGTCACTGCTTATTTTATTATGTGTGTCATTATGTAACTTAAATTTTTGTTACTGCTTATTTTATTCCTTTCTAGGATGTGAGAGTCCAGAAGTACTGGACTTTATCCTTCACCACTATTTCACTATGGCTTAGCATGGTGCCAATCAACAAGTGTACAGCCATAAACATTTGTTAAAGTATGGTTTAATGAATTAATTAAAAGATGAATAAGTAATATATTTCCTCAAAGTGAAGAAATATTGATAACTAAGTTTGATAGATGAGTACATTTAGAGAGTGAGAGAGACAAAGAGAGACAAGGAAAAGAGAATGAATCTTAGGATTTTGATTTGAACTGGATAGATACTGGTACCATTTACTGAGAATGTAAGGTATCGGGCTTTAATTTAATATTGGAGTGTTGTAGACATAAAATTTGGGAACTGGGAATTGTTTTGGACATAATGAATTTCAAATACTGGAATCTTTACATAGTTTTCAGTATCTTGATTATTGTCTTGTAAATATATACATAATAAGTTGCATTAAATAGCTTGTCCTTAATGAAATATTTAGGAATCCCAGTAATCATGAACTCTATATACTTTCAAACTAAATATATTAAATATTTTAAATGTTATCTATTAATGTTAATATTAATAGTTTTAAATAATGATGTAGAAATTTCCAGGTAACATCTACATAAAAGTCAAGAATATTTTGAAAGAAACTTTTTTCTGTGTATCAAAATAAATAAATGTATAAAATCATTTGTTGCTTTCTGTCTTTGGAGATTCCTTCTGCTATCTGTGAATTTCAACCAAACACTTTGCTGCTCTGCACAAATTTTAGGTACTTGTTAATAAGAAAGAAAAGGAGAAAGGATGAAGGTAGGTAATCATCTGTGTCTTCCTAAAAGAAGCAAGACACGCTCTATTTAGGCACAAATAAAAGCCCTTTTAGGCAACCTAAGCTGCAACTCTTTTTACTGCTACACTTTTATTATGAACACCTTATCTTGATATTTCTTCTGTTTACCTACTTGATTTTACCAAAAAGTTGGGAGAAAGAAACTCTGCAGTTCTACTCGTTTTGTTTCTCTTAACATTACATTATCTACCAATACAGTGGCCTGTCCATTTCTTGTTCTTTCTGCCATTAATATTTTGTATTATACTTAGCTTATTTTAAATATTGATGCTCCTGACATTACAGGACAGCTGTATTCCACCTATTGCATTGTTTCACTTCTTATTCACTCTCTAGATCCAGCTCAAATTTCTTCTTGAAAGTTTTCCAGCATCCTTCAGGTAGAAGCAACCACGCACTCACTTATGTATTTTTCCATCCATTTGTCAAATATTTATTGAATACCTACTGTGGACCAATCATTCCATTAAATGATAAAAATACAACACAGAACCAGAGGCAATATCTTTATATAATTTATATTCCAAAAGGAGAAGAACATATTAGGAGAAAATTATAAATTGGAATTCTTCTTTTTTCTATTTTTTTATTGAATGAAAGATTCTTTAAATTCTACAGTGATTTACAGTTTTCAAAAGTTTCACACACATGATTTCATATAATCCCATAATAAGCCATTTCCCCCACCTTATATTAGCACCCCCTTCCCTCTTTCCACTGATAACCACTGGTTTGTTCTCTATATCTGTGAGTCTGCTTCATTTTTGTTTCATTCACTAGTTTGTTGTATTTTTTTACATTCTATATATAAGTTATACAGTATTTGTGTGTCTCTGACATTTCACTCAGCATACTGTCCTCCAAGTCTATCCATGTTGTTGCAAATGGCAAAAGTACATTCCTTTTTATGGCTGAGTAGTTTTCCATTGTATATATACATGCCACATCTTTATCAATTCATTTGTTGATGAACACTTAGGTTGCTTCCATATCTTGTCAATTGTAAATAATACTTGTATGAAAATTGGGATGCATTTATCTTTTTGAGTGTTTATGGAAATCTTTGTTTCCCTTTCCAGTGTGTTCTTTGGCATTTTTGGTTTGTGTCTTTTCATTTCCTCTTGGTTTAGCAGCCTTTTTCTAATTGTCCCCCCACCTGCCTCAATATAAATCCTAAGAATCATTATAAATATACAGTTCAATTACATTAGTAACAGGCGGCCTGTAAATAGATGATGAAAAGAATTTTGATCAGTGCTGGAAATTATTTATTTCAAATTAAGACTATTTCTATTTGAGATGCTTAGAACTCAAGCATATGTTTACTGTCATACTCACAGATCTGTGGACTGTGAAAACAATCCACAGCTACCATATGTTAAAAGGAATATTTTAGCTGATAGATGAAATCTACTAATTTTCCCAATTTTCTTCTGTCTCCTTCCTTAAACAATGTCATAAAAATTCTGTATTTTTCAACAAGCTTTTATTGTCATTCAACATCAAGAGATTTATAATTATTTTTTTAAAATTTTTGTATATTTATTATGTCATAATCCTCTGAAATACCTCACTGAACATATGAAATAAATTGAAATGTTTAATAAAAGAAGTCATTTATTTTTATTGTAAAATAAATCAAATAAAAAGTATTTAGAAATGGTTTAAGGTCCTTAATTTAAAATTTCTTCTACATTAAAAATCCTGAGATAGGATTAAATTCTTTGATCATAAACATAAAAGTATCAGTTGTTATATTATATTTTAGGATCAAATTCTAATGGCAAGAATAACCTAGTATTTGTAGAAAACAAACACAGAAATATAAAAACAAAATGTAAAGTATGGTCATAAAACAGACATATGCCTTCTTAATATTGTAACATATATATTTCAATGCATTGCTAAAAGCTCTTTCACATGCCTATCCTTTAAACAAACTTATATGTGTGTTTTTTTTTAATTTTCTTCATTAAAAGATACAGATTGATGTGATGGAAAGATAAATTATTATGAATAATGGATGACTGTTTTTTTTACATCTGGCATTCTTCTACTGCCACTAGTTGAACAGTATGCATACCAAAATCAGTTTTGATTGCATCAAATATTAGTGCCATCATATCATCATCAAATTTGTTTTGCTGAAGTATTTTTAAAACCAATTAAGTATGAATGCAAATTATTGATTTTTAATATGGAGACAAAGATAAATACTTTGGAATTATTAGATTATAAAAGGTTCACTTTGAAAAACTGAGTCAATAGTTCATGAGATATTTACAAAGGATTGGTAAAAAATAGAAACACCTGTGGTTTTTATCAGATTGCTTAATGGGTTTCTAAGTTGTTCTTTCATAAAAAACAAACTTGATCTCTAAATCATATATGATGGATCATTATTTTAGCTTTTAATAGATAAGAATCTTGGGTATTCAATATACAAACCAAACTCTAAACTATGACCCAGAATTAAAGAATGATGACAAAATTAATGGACTTGATTCATCCTTCCACACTTGTCTTCTTGGAAATTCCCCTTCTTGAAAATCCAGGGAAATCATAAATCAAAGTATTATCTGCACTGGATCTGAGACAAAGTAAACAGTCTATAGTTCTCTAAACTAGAAACCACAGAAATAGGGTTCATGGGATGAGGACAATTGTTCGCCCCCATATAGTTTGGCATCAAAAGAAAACAATGGGTATAAAGTATAATAAGGACTACAGTGGACCCTTGAACAACATGGATTTGGACTGTCTGGGTCCACTTATATGTGAATTTTTTCACTAAATATGTATTACCGTACCACACAAAACTCAGCTGGCTGAATCTGCAAATTTGGCATTGCATATTTGGAGGAGGAGGGCTGACTATAAAGTTACAAGTGGATTTTCAACTCTGCGGATTGTTGGCACCCCTGACCTCCCCATTGTTCAAAGATCAGCTATATATCTGAAAAGATGGGTGAGTTGTAATAACAAATGACCCCCAAATTTCATTAACATTCAACAACAAAAAGAGCAATTTTGCTCTCACTATATATAGCCAATCTCATGGCAGTAATCATTGCCAATCCTGTGACAGAGAGAAAAAGGAACACAGGCAGGTCATATGCTGGCTCTTAAAACTTCTGCTTAGAAGTAAACTGTTTCTTTCACTCATATGCCATTGGCTGAAATGTGCAAGAATAATCTTCATGTCAATGCAGAAAGGAAGAATAATATTTCCACAGAAATGAACAGGAATTAGTTTTTAAATGACTGAGATATTTGGTATAATCTCTTCTATTTACCCATAATCTTTCACCATTTTTTCTGTTTGAAATACAATATACTCAATTATGACCTCAAATGAGACAAACAAAAAACCTGTTTAATTGAAACATCATACTCAGAGACTTGGATAGTTTTGTCATTCCTACATCAGATTTAAATCTGAATCTTTTTGATACCGATATCTATGAACTCCAACCAAGTGTATTAGAGGAACAGATAATGACAATAAATACTATGTTGAAAAAGGTTATAATAGGGGATAGAGAAATATAGAGGACAGGACCAAAGCATGAAAAAAGCAACATGGAAATAAATAAAGATATTTAATGATATCATAGAAGATAGTCAAAGCACTGACATATCCATTTTGGAAATTTCCAATGAATAAAAATTACACTCTAATAGAGTAAAATTAAGGGATATTACAAAAACAAATTCTAAACTTAAATGTTTTGACTATCCCTATTGAAACTGTATTTCCCTTACTTGGATATGCAGAAACAAAATGAGCAATACTGAGATATATCCTAGTAAGTTTGCTTTATTTCAAAGAAACACATGGACTTCACTGGCCTGACTGGCAAAAATGTCACATTAAGAAAGATTATAGCTGTTTCTTGATCTTACTATAGCTATATTACCTCAGTTTTGCCTTTTCTTGGATTTTCAATTCTTTGAATTTATTAAAACAACCTTCATAAAAAATAATCTTTGCTAACTTAACTGTTGTGTGTTTTTCCTTCATAAAAAATAATCTTTGCTAACTTCACTGTTGTATGTTTTTGATGTCAAATTAGAATTTGACATCAAATTTGAATTGATGTCAGTTTATATTTTTTTCAGAAAATAATATATGGTACCCATATTTTCTTCAACTATATAGTTTAAAGAGTTTGACATTTTGAGAATTTAATGAGTAAGGTCCAAAATACATGGCAAAAGATAAATGTTTATCATCCGTTACCATTATTTACTTATCCATGAGGGGAAGTAGTTTTTCTAAGTTACTAATTGCTTTATTCAAGCTTATAATACATGATATATATATATATATATATATATCATGCTCCAAAATTTATTGACTGAATAAATTTTTCAGGATCCATTTAAAAATTTTAAGTGCAAATGAGAGTGACTAATAGTGAGGAAATATCTGTGATTTTTAAATGTACAAATCTTAATATTGTCTCATACAATATATGCACTTTATAGATAAAGAAGCAGCTTTCTACATAGCAATATTTCTTCACCTGAATATATGTATATAGTCCTGTATTCTTCCTGAAAACCATTTCACCAAGCTCTCAAATGGGTCCATCACCCATAAAGTTTAAAAGTTAATGCCATGGAGGTTAAGTGCCTCTCTGCCTACACGACAACTAAAGCAGAACCAAGAACAGCTCTTAAATCCTCAGGCTCAAAGCCCAAAACTCTATCCCTTTACCCAACGTACTGTTATCATATTAAAGTGACTACTACATGCAGGATTAATCTCTTCTCCCCTTTGCTCCAATAGCATTGGTTACTTGACTCTTTTATAGAACTTATTACTTTGTATGGTAATTTTTGTAAAAGTAGCTCTGACACAAGTATATATAGATATATTTATGTAGATATAAATATAAACATATTTATCCTTAGAATTTTAACACAGTTTTTAGTGCAACTTCCAGATTTATATTGGGAGATCAAATTTTTAGCTGACAAATGAATAAAAAATAGATGGGGAAATATATACCATGCTAACTTTATATCAAAAGAAAGTGAGGTAGCTGTTTTAATTTCAAACAGAGCAAAGTCAAAACATGCAAAGTTATCATGGATAAAGAGGGGCATTTCATTATGAAAAAGGTGTCAATTCTTCAAGAAGACATAATAATTTTCAATGTGTGTGTTTCTAACACAAAACTGCAAAATATGTGAGGCAAAACTGATAGAAATGTAAGGATAAAAAGATAAATTCATTATTATATTTAGAAACTTCAATACCCCTCTATCAAAAATGGATAGATCCAATGGGCAAAAATCAGTAAGGACATAGGGAAATTTATAGCATTTCCTGCATATACTAGAAAAGAAGAAAGATCTAAAATCAATCATGCATGCATCTACCTTGGGGAACTAGAAAAAGAAGAGTAAATTAAATACAAAGTAAGAAGAAGAAAAAAAAGTAAGAGAGCAGAAAACAATAAAATTGAAAACAGAAACTCAGTAGAGAAAAGCAGAAAACCAAAAGCTGATTTTTAAAAAAGATCGATAAAATTAATAAACTTCCAGCCAAGCTAACTAAGGGAAAAAGATAGAAAACACAAATTATTAATATCAGAAAAAGAGAGGACATGACTACAGATCTCATAGACATTAAAGTGCAAACAAGGAATAATAATGTTATGCATCATATCAACAGACTAAAAAAGAAAAATCACATGATTATATCAGTAGATGCAGAAAAAGCAGTTGACAAAATCCAACATTTATTAATGTTACAAACTCTCAGTAAACTAGCATTAAAGAGAAACACCCCCAACTTAATAAAGAATATCTATTTCCAAAAAAAAAAACACTATAGCTAATATTTCTAACGCTGAGAAACTTGAAGCTTTCCCACTAAGATCAGGTACAAGGGAAGGATGTCACTTGTTACAGCTGCTTTTCAACATAATACTGGAAGACCTAGCTAGTTCAATAACATGAAAAAATGAAATAAAATGTATACAGCTTGAAAAGGAAGAGATAAAATTGTCTTTGTTCACAGATGATAGAACTGCTTATGTAGAAAATCTGAAACATTCAATAAAAACACTCCTAGAACTAGCAAGCAATTATAACAGGGTTTCAGGTTACAAGGTTAACAATCAGTTTTCTATATATCAGCCATGAACAAATGGAATTTGAAATTAAAATCACAATACCATTTACATCATTTCCTCCCAAAATGAAATCCTAAGGAATATAACAAAATATGTACAAGATCCATATGAGGAAAACTACAAATCCCTGATGAATGAAATCAAAGAAAAACTAAGTAAATGGAGAAGTATTCTATGCTTATGGATAGGCAGAGGCAACATTGTCAAGATGTCCGTTTTTCCCAATTTGATCTATAGATTCAGAGTAATCCTAATCAAATCATAGCAAGTTACTTTGTGGATATTAACAAACTGATTCTAAAGTGTATGTGGAGAGGCTAAAGACCCAGAGTAGCCAATACGAGACTGAAGCAAAAGAACAAAATTGGAGGAATGACACTACCCAACTTCAAGACTTACTATAAAGCTATAATAACTAAGATAATAAGATATGAATTAAAGAATAGATAGATAAATCAACAGAGCAAAACAGAGCCCAGAAATAGATCCCCATAAATATAGTCAACTGATCTTTAACAAGGGAGTGAAGACAGTACAATGGAACAAAGATAGCCTCTTCAACAAATGGTGCTGAAACAACTCAACATCAACATGCAAAGAAAAAAAAAAAAAAGAATCTAGACACAGACTTTAATCCTTAATAAAATGTAACTTAAAGTGGATAACAAACCCAAACATAAAGCACAAAAACTATAAATATATAATGTATATATAATGTAGGAGAAAACCTAGATGATATTGGTCTTGGCTATGACTTTTTAAATACAACACCAAATGCATGATCCTTGAAAGAAAGAATTGATAAGTTGGACTTCATTTAAAAACAAAACAAAACAAAACAAAACAAACAAACAAAAAACTTCTACTCTGTGAAAAACAATGTCAAGAAAATGAGAAGAAAAAGCTGTAGACTGAGAGAAAATATTTGCAAAAAACTCATCTGATAAAAAAAATCTACTGTCCAAAACATATAATGAAATCTCAAAACTCAGCAATAACAAAACAAACAACCTGATTAAAAAATAAGCCAAAGACCTTAATAGACACCTCACAAATAAGATAAACATATGGCAAATAAGCATATGACAACATATGTCATCAGGGAAATGCAAATAAAATAGAGACACAGCTACACACCTACTAGAATGGTCCAGATCTGAAACACTGACAATACAAAATGCTGGTAAGTATATGGAGAAGAAGGAATTCTCACTTTTTGCTGTTGGATATGCAAAATGGTGCAGCCACTTTGGAAGACAATTGGTTTCTTACAAAACAACACATACTCTTACCATTCAATCCAGAAATCACACTCATTGGTATTTATCCAAAGGAATTGAAAACTTATGTCCATACAAAAACCTGCACATGGATACTTATAGCAGCTTTATGCATAATTGCTAAAACTTGGAAGCAGCTACTATGCCCCTTATTAGGTGAATGAATAAATAAACCATGGTATAACCAGACAATGGAATATTATTCTATGCTAAAAAGATATGAGCTATCAAGCCATGAAAAGCCATGGGAGATTTAAATACATATTAATAAGTTTAAAAAGTCAATCTGAAAAGGCTACATACTACATGATTCCACATTTTATGATATTCTAGAAAAAGCAAAACTATGGAGACAATTAAAAAATCAGTGGATTCCAAGAGTTAGGTGAAAAGGCAAGAATAGGCAGAGCACAGAGATTTCTTTAGGCAGTCAAGTTACTCTGAATGATACTCTAATGGTGGATACATGTCATCATACATTTGTAAAAACCTACAGATTGTACACCACAAAGAGTGTGAATCCTAATAAACTATGGACTTTTGAGTAATAATGTTGTGACGATGTAGGTTCACTAGTTGTACCAAACATATCGCTCTGGTAAGGGATGTTGATAATGGAGGAGGCTATGTACGTGTGGAGGCAGGGGATATATGGAAAATCTTTGTACCTTCCCCTCATTTTTTCTATGAAGTTAAAACTGCTCTAAAAGTAAAGTTCATTATCACAGTCACAGTAAACATGTTGGGGTGTTGAAGAGTCAGGAGGAACATGGATTGGTTAGATTTATAGTATCTGTGAAAGGAAAAGGAGAAACAGAGGTTATTAGCAAGTCATGGAGGTGAGCTGATGAACTCTGTATATCTGACAGAGTGGGTGGGGAAGCTTTAGATCATGATGTAGATCTGAGTAAGTCTCTGCCAATTCACTGCGTTTGAACAAATGTTATTTCTTGAAGGATCTAAGCAGCATCTATCTCCCACATATAGGTTTTTTCTTATACATTGTAGCATATCCTACAAAAATGTTCTTCATATTTATACTCAGAACAAAAATTTCTACAATTTTTATTTGTCATGTTTATTAATAATCCCTAATGAAATGGTAACTCTCCATATCATGCAATTTATGGTGAAAAACGTAAAGATCTATTGGATCATTTTCTTTTAACAACTTTGTGCTCTTTCTAAAGTATATGCCATTTTGGAAATATGTTCACATACTTTCTCCATAATGAACATACCAAATAAGAATCCTGGAAAGGTAAAGGTAATTAAATCTCCAACTTACAACCTTGTTCAACAGGACAGCTGAGTTTCAATAGGGTTACCACAATTTAGAGTCAAACTTTCCAGCTTAAAAAACACCAGCTTATAACTGCCAATACAACACAAGAAAGACATACAATCTACCATCTCTCAATTTTATCTTACAATTTTCTGTCAACACATTCTACTTCTCTCTGTAGGAAGGAACTCATCCAATTATTCCCACCTCAAATAGTCCAGAGAGTCCTTTCATTCACCCAACACATCTGTATTGAGCCTGTCATATATACCAGTTATATTCCAGTTGCTGTATAATGTGCTGGAGGTAGAGTAGATGATAATGTAGATATAGATATTTGAATAAAATAAGCATGGTTCATGCCCCCTTGGAGCTTTCCCATATATTGAGTGTGATATGCCCTATTAATATAAGCACACTAACACACATGTGTAAAAATGACACATAGAAGTGTGGCAGTGACACTAAAAGAAAGGCTTGCTGTGCTATAAGAAATCAAAATATTATTCATGTAATATAATACATATTGAGCATCTCTATGTGACACTTACTAGGTTAAACACTAGGAGTTAGCAGTTAACAAAAGAATTATCTGCCCTCATGGAGTTGGATAGATAATAAACAAACAAGAAAATATTTACTATGTAGATGGTGGTAAATGATACAGAGAAAAATAGGCAGAGTAAGACAGCTAAGGAGTCGGGTTGTCAGAGAATTTTTCTGACATGGGACCCATGTGCTTCACTAGCATCTCCCGCTTTTTATTTTTAATTCAGACAATCTTGAATAAGCATCCCATTCTAACTGAACCTGCTAATACAATCTTTGATATATCCTTTTACTATTGGACCTGGCTCCATTCACTTTTTTATTTTGCATTAAAATAATTTTGAAAAGCCCTTTTAGTTTCAGCATGTTTGCACATTTTTGGTACAACTTCTATTTACATTTTGAGGTTTACTTTAAATGTTTATTTGAAGAACCTTTACTCCTCAAGCACATTTATTGTAATAAAATAAAACTAGAACTGCTGAAACAATAAAACCCAGAAATACAATAGCTAAAGAAGATAGAAGTTTATTTCCTTTGCATGTTACAATCCCTGATGAGTCATTGGTCTCTGGTCAGCATAGTGGACTATTCTGCCACTTACAAGACACAGCTGCCAAAGGTGATTATTTTCATTTACAATTGACATATATTCCTGTGATTAGAGGGAAAATGGATTTGGTTGGACAAATTAATCTCCACCACAGTGAGTAATTTAGAATTTAGCTTTCCAATGTTCCCTTGGAGGAGGATGGAAATAGAATTTGAGAATTTCAAAACAAAGTATCTGACCTATCATTCTATGGGAGTGGGAACAATGAAAATAGTATAGTTATGAAAAAAAGTTTAGGCCTAAAATCAACAGAAATTATAGAGTGATTGTATGTAGAGGCTGAGGGAGCTCAAGAAATAAGACAAAGTCTATATGAACTAACAGGTTAAAATATGAGGACAATGCTCTAACTGGCACAGTCTAGTCCACTGAATTGCAAATATTCTGGTCAAAAGATCTATATACATTCTTAAAAAATTATTAAGGATCCCAAATAGCTTTTGTTTATTTGGCCATATCAAATGACATTTACTATATTGAACTGCAAAAATTAAAATTAAAAATATTAATTTATAAACAGCAATAGTAAACCCATTTATTGTTAGCATAATTTATGGAAAAATAATTTCTCTTACCAAAACCAAAACTAAGTGAGGAGAAAGGCATTGTTTTAAATGTTGTTTAAATCCTTTCTGTAGCCTCCCAATTCTCTTATGATAGGGACAAAAACTGTTCCTTGACTCTGCCCCATAACTCTGAAACTCTGCAACAATTTATACCCAATATGTATGGTAGTGTGATAATTTAAAACATTCTATAAGAGTTTTTGATTTGATAGGTCTTTAATAGCTAATTAAGCATGATTACAGAGGTTCTGTTTATATTCCTCAATTTTTTATATTGATACTTCACAAATTTACCTAATAGTCAAGTCACAAAATATTTATTTTTTAGTATAAATCTCTGTGTTGAATTTCCAATAAGTTTAACCATCATAAGAATTTATATTTTATTTTTATATTACTGAAAAAACAAAATTATCATTAAAACAACTGAAATACCCATCTTGCCATATAACAGCAAGTAATTAGGAGTCACCGTCTTTGACATCAATGTGTTATTGCCACAGTTGCAGATTGAATACTATTCTCCAACTGCAAAATGTTAACTACTAATATACAAAGTGCTAGTGAGGTTAGCAGTAGTGCTCTAAGGAATAATACCTAATGACTGGAAGGAAAATAATGTAGCTCACAGAAAGATGAAAATGACAATTATGTCTTGATGTCAAAGAGTCTACTCAAAAATAAAGGATTAAAGTTAATAAGTTACCATCTATTTGTTATGATTGCTAAAAGCCATTGATTTCAGCCTACAGGAGTCAAGCTAGCTGTTCCATAAAACAGAAGTGTCCAGGTATGTCCTCCAGATTCCATTTAGGGAGTATACCTTTCCAGTAGACACTGAAATATCAATATTTGAAAACAGGTTGCTATGTCAAGGAACTAGAAATAAAACTGCTATTTATATATTTGGCCATAAAGTTGTTTGGGGGTACTCAAGAATGCTTAGAAGAAAGAATGCATGTCTCAAATAAATGTGATTCCATAAAGCTAATTGCATTGCTATTCTTGTAAAAATAATATAACAGTGGTCTCATATAATTTTAGTGTACACATAATTTTTGTTCTACACTTTTAGCTGAAATTTAACACTGTTCTCTAAAGCACCATCATGAGAAATTTTTCCTTTGAACAAGTTAGAAATGTTCCCTATAAAAATTCAGACCATTAGCAATATTTAAACCTGCTCACTAGAAATCTTTATTCATGCAGCACAAGTTTATTGATTTCCCTATATATCATATCGACAATATGATAAGCTCTACAGATACTGAACTAAATGAACTAGTTTTTTCATAGCCTTATGTTCCAGTGATATAAAACATTCACATTTTTTTATTGTTGTAATTATCATGATTAAGTAGTTCTGTGGTAGTGAATCTTTATATTTTACTAATTGAATTAAAGCAAGTTCTTTACATTTTTTCTAACATACAAAGACCAATAAAAATTCATTGCCCTGGGCTTCCCTGGTGGCACAGTGGTTGGGAGTCTGCCTGCCAATGCAGGGGACACGGGTTCGTGCCCTGGTCAGGGAAGATCCCACATGCCACAGAGCGGTTGAGCCCATGAGCCACAACTACTGAAGCCGGTGCACCTAGAGCCCATGCTCCGCAACAAGAGAAGCCACCGCAATGTGAAGCCCGCACACCTCAACGAAGAGTAGCCCCTGCTCACCGTAACTAGAGAAAGCCCGCGCGCAGCAAAAATAAAATAAATAAATTCATTAAAAAAAAAAATTTCATTGCCTTGTTTTTCATATAAGAAATATTACCAAAATAATGCAAGTGACTAGCCAGTTATTAAGGAAGTAAGAGTAATTTAACAAGTGTATAATTTGATACTAATAAATTAGATAATTTGATACTAATAAATTATTCATTTTAAAGTCTATAGAATCTTTAGTGACGTCATCTCTATCATCCCTGATATTTAAAATTGTCTCTTTTTGGGCTTCCCTGGTGGCACAGTGGTTGAGAGTCTGCCTGCCAATGCAGGGGACACAGGTTCGTGCCCCGGTCTGGGAAGATCCCACATGCCACGGAGCGACTAGGCCCGTGAGCTGTGGCCGCTGAGCCTGTGCATCTGGAGCCTGTGCTCCGCAACGGGAGAGGCCACAGCAGTGAGAGGCCCGCGTACCACACACACAAAAAAAAAAATTGTCTCTTTTTTTTGTCTTGGTCAGGCAAGACCTTTATCAATGTTATTGATCTTAAGGTAAAAATTTCTAATTTCATTTTTTTGTTGTTTTTTGTTTTCTATTTGATAATCTCTACTCTTTATTTTTTCCTTTCTCCTCCTTATTATAAGTTTAATTTCCTTTTCTTTTTCTTCATTTCTTAAGATGAAAGCCTTAGTCATTGATTTAAGACCTTTCTTCTTTTCTAACATAAACGTAACCTATGGAGTTCCCTTATAAAACTACTTTAGTAGTAACCCATAAATTTGGATGTCTCACGCTGATGCCAAAAATTCAGCCTCAGTGCACCAGTGCTGAATCGAATCTCAGAGACAGACTTCTGGATGAAGTAGAAAATAATAGCTTTATTTGTTTGCCAGGCAAAGGGGGACACAGTGGGCTCCTGCCCTCAGAAACTATGTATCCCAACCTGGGAGGAATTGGTGAGGTGTTTTTATAGCAATTTCAAGTGTGGGGTTGCTTATAAGATTAGGGTGTGTGCAGGGCTGGCACTCCTTTAATCTCATTTCAGGTGGTCTCCTAATCTTGACGAACTTCTCTGGTTCCTTTAATCTTGCCTCTTGGCTGCTGCTCCCTTGTCTCTGCTTCCCCTCCCTTCCCTGATTAGTAACTGTTTGAATCTGTCCTTTGGAACTCAGGGAAGGTCATGGATGCTGGAGTCTGTTCCCTACAAACAAGGAATAAGGGACACAGAAACGCTTCTGTACCCAGGAGTCTCACAGGGTCCTGCTGGGTTTCAGGGCTGAATTTTTTTTTCACTCAGTTTAAAATACATTACTTTTTAGTTTCACTCTTGATGTTTTAATTTCTTTAATAGACAACTATGCAGTTTATCTATTTCTTGCTGAGTGATCTTTGGCAGTTTGTAGCTTTCAAGAAAATTGTCTATTTTATCAATGTTGAAAATGTATTGTCATGTAAGTTACTATCACTGCATAACAAATTCCTTTTAAACTTAGCAACTTAAAAACAACATTCATTATGTCTCAGAATTTCTGATGATCAGGAATCCAGAAGCAGCTTAACTGGGTCGTTGTTTCTCAGGGTCTTTCATGAGGTTGCAGTTAAGCTGTCAGATGGGACTGCAATCACCTCAAGGCTCAAATGGGGTTGAAGAATCTGCTTCCAAGTTCATTTATAAGGCTGTTAGCAGACTTCAGTTTCTCACTGGCCAGAAATCTCTGTCAGTCAGAAGCCTACATCTCTTATAATGGTCTTCCCAAAAACTGCCTAAGTGTGCTAATTGGTCTCTCCCAGAAGATAGAGGTTGCGGGAGAGGGATATCTCAAAAGATACAATCTGCATTGTTTTATAGTACATTCTTGGAAGTGATATACCTTCTGCCATACACTATTGTTTACACAGATTAATCCTGGAATACAATAGGCATCTTTAACTTAGTATCATTTGCTTAATATTAATATTTCTCCACTTCATGTAATTTTGTAAATTGTAAGAACATTACAACATTTTCCTTCAAGATGAAGACTTCATTTGAGCTTTTCTTTCTTTTTTTTTTTAGGTACAGATTTACTGGAGACAAATTCATTTTTAAATCATCAGAAAAAAATGTGCTTGCTTTTCCTGCTCTTAAAAGAGTATTCTTGGTTTTTTATTGATCTTAAGGTAACAATTTCTAATTTCATTTTTTTGTTGTTTTTTGTTTTCTAGATTGATTTCTAGATTGATATGGATTTTGATATTGATTTCTGGATTGACAGTGATTTTTTCTATTTTTTGTTTTCCTCCTGTCATGTTAAAAAACACCATGTCTTCTGGCCTCTGTTGTTTCCAGGTCAGTTATCATTTGTATGTTTCTCTCTATGTGACTTTCTTCCTTCTACTTTTAAGCTTTTCTCTTTATCCCTGTTTTATAAGGTATCTATAATGTATGATTTTATTTGTTTGTATCTTACTTGGATTTCACTGAGCTTCATAAAAATGCGTTGATTTTTTCACCAATTTAGTAAATGTTCAGCTATTCAGCTATCATTTTTACAAATAGTATATGCTGTTTTTCACTTACATTTTTCTTCAATTTACATTCTGCTATTAAACCTAACCAAATATATGGTTCTTTCCAGATATTGTACTTACTTCTTGAATTTACATGTATTTCTTATTTATTTAACTTTTTTCATTTTCTTTTCTGAAATTTTCTATCTGTTCACTAATTATATCCATCTTTTCCTTAAGAATTTGGAACATATTTAAAGTACCTATTTTAAAGTTCTGTTTTTTTAACATCTTTATTGGAGTATAACTGCTTTACAATGGTGTGTTAGTTTCTGCTTTATAACAAAGTGAATCAGTTTTACATATACATATATTCCCATATCTCTTCCCTATTGCATCTCTCTTCCTCCCACCCTCCCTATCCCACCCTTCTAGGTGGTCACAAAGCACTGAGCTGATCTCCCTGTGCTATGTAGCTGCTTCCCACTAGCTATCTATTTTACATTTGGTAGTGTATATATGTCCATGCCACTCTCTCACTTGGTCCCATCTTACCCTTCCCCCTCCACATATCCTCAAGTCCATTCTCTAGTAGGTCTGAGTCTTTATTCCAGTCTTGCCCCCATGTTCTTCATGACCTTTTTTTGTTTGTTTTTTAGATTCCGTATATATGTGTTAGCATACGGTATTTGTTTTTCTCTTTCTGACTTACTTCACTCTGTATGACAGACTCTAGGTCCATCCACCTCACTACAAATAACTCAATTTTGTTTCCTCTTATGGCTGAGTAATATTCCATTGTATATATGTGCCACATCTTCTTTATCCATTCATCTGTTGATGGACACTTAGGTTGCTTCCATGTCCTGACTAATGTAAATAGAGCTGCAATGAACATTGTTGTACATGACTCTTTTTTAATTATGGTTTTCTCATGGTATATGCCCAGTAGTGGGATTGCTGGGTCATATGGTAATTCTATTTTTAGTTTTTTAAGGAACCTCCATACTGTTCTCCACAGTGGTTGTATCAATTTACATTCCCACCAACATTAATTCCAGCACCTATGTCATTGTACTGCCTGCATCAATTGAACTTGCAAAACCCCCCCTCATTTTTATTTCACATTTTTCTGCTTCTTCACTGACTTATACTTTTTGTTTTATGTTGTACATTTGCATGTTACACTGAAGATATTTGTAACTACATTTAACAGTTTTGAATATCTTTCTGACAAACAGCTAAATTTGTGGCAAATCATCTTGATCCTTTCAGACTTGATTTCTTATTTTTTATAACTGATATATTTTCAATTTTACCTTAGTCCCAGAGTATATTAGTTACTATAGAGTAATAGTTCTTACTGTTTGTTCTGAGTTCTCAGCTAAATGACTGAAGTCCTCAGTGAAGTATGCCCACCCTGATTGAGCCAGAATTCCAACATCTCCCAGTCCTACTTACTGTGTAGTATCTCTATTCTGTTCTGAGTGCCACAGAAGCTACTCTCTGCTAGGTTTTATGAAAATTCACCTTGCATATGCACAGTCCTCCCTTCTGATGGCTCTTTCTTTTATACTCCATAAGTTCAAGCTGCATAAGCAGCACAGAATTCTGATTTCTACTTTCCTTACTCAGGCTACCTTGCTCTGCTTGCTCCCCACTTTCAGGTGTCACAGTCAAGAGTATGACCACAGGCAGGGAGTCAGGGAAGTAGAACTCATATTACATGTTTCCCTTTTGTCAAGGATTGTAGTCCTTCATTGTCTTTTGCCTAATACCTGAAAATATTTGAAAATAGTTGCCTTTTATATTTTTGTCAGTTTCTTAACTGTTTATGATGAAGGACTCATTCAATATCAGTTATTTTGCCATGGTCTAATTATGCTCAAAATATTCCTTTTCAAATGGATAAATTAATAAAAATTTAGAATTTACAAATAGATGTAATACAAATTCAGTGCATATTTGTTGATTGAATGAACATATCACTCATATATATGCATAATTTATTGTTAAAATAGTGTACAAAGTTCTTGAAACAATTAGTTTAATGGATTTATAGTCCACAACTTTGCTCGTTTTTCTACAGAATCTTCCTTTTCAAAGGGATCACATAGTCAAACTTATCTCTAAAATAAGTTATTGTAATCTGGTAGCTATGTAAAACTTTGCTCTTTTTTCTACACAATCTTCCTTTTCAAAGAGTTCACATAGTCAAACTTATCTCTAAAATAAGTTATTGTAATCTGGTAGCTATGTAACAACTTTCAATCAAAAATGACAATTTCCAAACTTTAATTCTATCTTAAAAATCTAATAAAATGGATTTGAGTTTTAAAATATTATTAAAACAAAGCCTATTCAGCTTCTTCTAGTTTTTCTCATAAGTAATGTATTGAAAGTAAATAATAGCAATTACACTTTCCAGTCATTTTAAAATTTCAAACTTCTATTCTTTAAATAAAACAGCATGGAAATAACTTAATTTTGTATTCCATTTTTAAAAAATATCAAGCTTTTAGATTATCATCTTAGGCCATAATAACTGCAGTTCAACTAACTTAAAACTGCCATTTTTTGGTAAAAAGACTTAATTTGGTGATTTTATGATCAATGGATATAATCATATTATTTGAAATTGCTTCCTTTTTTTTCCAATTAATTTTATTTTACTCTAGTAGGCGTCATGATTACTGAGATCTAGGAAAATGTAGACTAGACATTAAATGGTGAGCCCAAATTAATAATTAAGATACACCAGGGGAAACAAGACCATTTATTCTGACAGGCGGTATTACCTACCTCCCAGATCACCTTGTCCTTAGTCCCAATGATTTTATTTCAAACATACTGCTTTTGAAATAACAGCAGGGACTTCTGGGCTTCTCAGCATCTCTTGTTTACCATTTACTGTCATGCTTAATGATCAACATTAAAGTTATTGCTTCCAAATCACCTTAATTAGGGCTGTGAAAGCTTTATAAAGTTCTTTTCAAATGCTCAGATCATCAAGTTTGACTGCCTTAATATATTGTGATTATATAAGTTTCCTGTAGTGAAACATAATAACTTTTCCAATCAGACATACTTCAGTTTCTTTTTAAGGTAAATTTTCCTATCTACATTTCTTCCTGTGAGTGCACTGTATCCTCCACTTAGTTGAACAAGAATAGGGCAGCTCAACCAAGCACCATGATTCATAGGCTAGCCTATAGCTATGGACCAGCCTGATATGTAGTGCTATGCCCAAACTGAGACAATCTGATTTAACTGCATTCTCTTTCAATTCTTTTAATTAAGGATTAGAGAGGGCTGTTTTGTATAGGTACTCTTACTTTTTTTTTTAAAGTAAACTCCTTATTGAAGTGTAACATATACAGAAAATTATATGAATCATATGTTTGCAGCTTGTTAATTTGCACAGAATAAACCAACCTATGTTACCACCACCAAAATTAGAATATTCTCAACACCCAAGAAGTCCCTTATGATCTTTCCCAGTCACAAACAACTCACTAAGGAAACCACTGTCCTTACCTCTAACACCATAGATTATTTCTCTGTTTCTAAACCTTTTTTTTAATCAATAAAATTATACATTATTTATCTGTTTTGACCTGACATCTTTCTCTTAATATGCTGTTTGTAAGAATCATCCATGTTGTTGAGTATATCAATAGTATATTTTTTCTCTTTGATTTATAACATTTCATTTTATGGATATTCCTGAGTTAAATCCATGATTTCTTGATGGATTTACAATATATCTATAGTTTTGATACTTACATATTACTGTTATAAAAATTCTAGTACATGTTATTTGGTAAACAGTCTAGTGGGTATATAAATGTGAGTAGAATTTTTAGTTCATAGGTTTTATATACATATTCAGCCAGAGCAGTTATTGCTTGTATTAGTTTCCTTTTGTTGTGGTAACAAATTACTTCAAACTTAGTGGTGCAAGATAATACAAAATTGTTCTTTTAGAGTTCTGGAGATCAAAACTCTAAAATAAGATGTTGTAAGGCTGCATTACTTCTAAAGGTTTCAAGAAAGAATTATGTCCTGGTCTTTTCCAGCTTCTAGAGGTTGCCTGCAATCCTTGTCTCATGGTCCCTTCTTTATAATTCCAACTCCTTATACCCATCACATTGTAGTCTACTATTAACTACTAACTTTGACCCCCTGCCCCAGTCTTCCTCATATAAGAACATTTGTAGTGAAATTGGGCTTATCCAGATTAAGCTCTTAACTTAATCATATCTGCAAACTCCCATTTCCCATATGATAACATATCAAAGGTTCTGAAGATTAGGACATGGACATTATTCTGCCAACCACAATGATAAAGAAAAGATAAGAGTCCTAAGTATTAGGTCCCAATGATTTTGAAGACTGTTAGGATATGAGCATTATAAGCAATTATTTATTGTGACCTGGGCTACCATTGCTCCTGTTTTGGAATACAAGAAGGTAGGGATCATTGAGAACCATCTTAGAATTTTTCTGCCACTGTGTGTGTCCGTATGTGATATGTGTGAGGGTTAGTTATACACTATTCTAGTTGTTTTTGGTGGATCTTATAAATTTCTTAGGATAAATTTCTTACGATGACTGACTGACTTAATATCACATGAACTAAAGATATAAATTGAGACCAAGTAGCATAGATAAAGACTATCAGATTTATTAAGCCACTTTCAGATAAAAATGTATTGGTAAATGTTCAACTCCAAAGTGTAAAGATATCTATTCATGGCTACATTTAGTTCTTAGGTTGTGACTATTTACTATAAAACTCTCTTTTTTGAATAGTTTATGACTACAATAAAATTATACTTCAAAGCAATAATCAATATATATGGACTTGGGAAAAAGAAAATGTATTTAAAATATAATAAAGCTTAAGCTGATTTTTTAAATGCAAATTTGATCTTTGTAATAAAGTGTTCCTTGCCCTATGAATATGTTTAACATCCTTAAAAACCTTAGATTCAACAAATAATTCTATATTGCAAACATGTCATTTTACTTTGTCTTCCAATTCTATTTACTTTATTTCTTTTTAATGAATTGTATTCTGGATTAAAGGTATTCTATTCAGTTGTTAGTATATACAGTCAGAAGAAACAAATGGAGGGAACTTTGAAGGTATTTGTTATGTTAAATCATATATATTTCTTTTTTTTTTCTTTTTTTTTTCTTTTTTTTTTTGCGGTACGCAGTCCTCTCACTGTTGCAGCCTCTCCCGTTGCGGAGCATAGGCTCCGGATGTACAGGTTCAGCGGCCATGGCTCACGGGCCTAGCCACTATGCGGCATGTGGGATCTTCCCTGACCGGGGCATGAACCTGTGTCCTCTGCATCAGCAGGAGGACTCTCAACCACTGTGCCACCAGGGAAGCCCTAAATTTCATTTTTAATAAGAAGTTAATGCCCCTTTTAATATCACCATATGGAATATTACTTCATGACCAACTTAATTTTCACAAAACAAATTCCTTATATATTTGAAAACCAGAATATAATTGTAGTTATCCATTTATTCAACTATATTTGACTGAATAAAATTTCTTGTCTCTGAGAATTATTGTGTCTTCAGGAAATCATTCTTACCATTTCATTCCAAGAAGATGGCATGCTTGCTTTGAGCTTCTGGCTTACTACCAGAAAGAATCTATTCATATTCTTTCAGTTCTAAATCTGTAGTAAAAGATGTCAAAATGAGCTCTCAAGCAATTATATAGTAATTTCATATTTTAGTACATTAATTGCCACATTAAAATATGATATTGATCTAATATTTTAGATTCTTATACTTAGTGAATTCAATTAGCAAATTCAAGAAATATCTGTCAGTTTTTAGATAAAAATTATTATGCTTTATTCAGTCTTTATGGAGTACTAATGTAACAAGGGTTTATTTAATATCTATTTTTGTGCACTTCAAATGTTAGTTAAGTGGAAAAACTACTTTATCATGCAATTTATCTTAAACAGGAACTTCTACTGCAACTCTTCTACTAAAAGATTTTGGTGTGAACTGAACCAAGTTTTGGAAGACAGTGTCACCAATATACACCAATATTCAGTTTATCTTCCTTTCTATGCACAAAGAAGTCTACACTTGTTTCCACTTTTAGTACGGCTGATAAGTTCCTAACAGACCAACACTCTTGCAGATAACGACTGTAAATTCTGGGCAACATACAACAAACTACCTAAAGGCTCTGAAATGTGAACAAAAGTAGACAGATTCTGGAAAGGAAAGAGAATCTTGGATGACAAGCATGTGGTATACTCCACCACCAGTTCCCCACCCCCTTTTTTTTTTTGCTATGCCTGTGGGCATGCTTCAGTCATCCTTTATTGGCTGATTACAACTTTGATGACTCACAGTCTTTTGGGATTTAAAGGCTAGAGGACAAAGATTAGGACAACTATGGCCAGTAGAATGTAGGATAAAAATAGAAAATGAAGAGTCAACGAGAGTAGCCAAATTTTTATATATAAATACTATACAAATCTCAGGCTCACCCCAAGGCCATTATGCACGGGCAGACTATAAACAACCCAGCTAATGGAAAAAAAGGGCCTTAACTGAGATATGCTCGCTCTTGCACAAGAGAGAATTTTCAGTTTTGTGTAACGAAGTTAATAGCCAGATAAAACCATAATATCAACACTCATGGGAGAAACTGAGTAGAATCTAAAATTTACACAACATAACATTTTGTATATGATCCAAAATTACTTGACATATGAAGAACCAGATAAATGTAGCCCATTCCTAAGAGAAAGTAAAATCAATGTAAATCAATCCTGATATTTTGGAATTATTGGGCCCAGCCACTCCATGGCATATGGGATCTTCCTGGACTGGGGCACAAACCCATGTTCCCTGCATTGGCAGGCGGACTCTCAACCACTGCGCCACCAGGGAAGCCCAAGAAAGACTTTTAAAAGCAACTGTTAGAACTATGCTCAATGAGATGAAGGAAAATGTGCTTGTAGTGAATAAGAAGATAGGAAATATCAGCGCAGAATTCACACTTAAAAAAAATGAACAAGAAAGGAATTATAGAACATAATACCTGAAATTTAAACATTATTAGATATACTTAATAGCAGAATGGAGTTGTCAGTGAAAAGAATCAACAAACTCGAAGATAGTTTGACATAAATTATCCTATGTGACAATAGAGACAATAAAATATTGGAAAAACTGAAGAGACACAGAAGTCTGTGGGGCCATATCAGTAAGTCCAACATATGTGTATTAGAGTTCTATAGAGAGAAAGGAGAAAACAGAATGTCAGAAATGATGACCCACCAAATTGACACAATTTTGTGAAAGACATAAAACTATATATTGAAGAAGCTCAGCAGATCCCAAGAAAGGTAAATGTAAAGAAAACCATGCCTAGGCTAATCATAGTCAAAATACTGGAAATCAAAGATTAATTCATTGAGGAAAATAACATTATATACTGGGGAACCACAATCCTAACAACCATTAATTTTTCATCACTAACAATAGAAGCCAGAAAATAAACATCTTTAAAATATTAAAAGAAAAAAACTGTAAATTCAAAATTTTATATCCAGCAAAAAAAAAAAAAAAGTCCCTCAAGAATGGACAATAATTAAATATATTTTTAGGTAAAATATATAAGAGGATTTATGGCCAAGAGACCTGCAAAATAAGAAATACTAAAGACAGTTCTTCATGTTGAAAGGAAATGATACCAATGAGAAATTTTGATGTTCATGAAGGAATAAGTATCAGCTCTGAAAAATATCTGGTAGATTTTAAAATAAATTTTCCTCTGGAGTTCATTATTACACCCATGATGCTATAAAACAGAAAACTTTTTATTGAGTTTATTTACATATGTCTAAAGCATAAAGGATGAAATGGTGTGGGGTTTGGGATGTTAAATGGGCCTATATGGTTTCAAATTTATTTATTGAATTCTAAGATGGCTATTAATTTGTAGATAAACCACTGAAAAATAATTTAAAGAGGTGCAGCTAGAAAGCTTATAAATGAGGTATACTTTCAAAAGATATTCAAATAATCAAAAAAAAAAGGAAGAAAAGCAGAAACAAACAAAAAACAGGAAGCAAACCGGTAGGTAAAAATCTAGCCATTTCTATAATTACATTAATGTTATTGGACTCCACATTCTAATTGAAAAATACAGTTTTTCAGTATACATGAAAAATTAAAACAGCTATATTTTCAGCCTCACTATAAGTTGTACAAAATTATGGGAAATACAACCAATAAAATGTGAGCAGAAATGTAGATCACTGTGAACCGAGGCAGTAGAAAGCTCAATTATCCAGGTTTTTGCTTCTCCTGCCAAAAATATTGTGAAGGATACCCAAGGAGGAAATGGTGGAGTTACTCAATTTGGATTGCTGAGTCTTTGATTGGAGGAATTGCCCTAGAGAATAGCTTGGATCCAGAGATAAATAACAGAGATAAATAACCATTTGTGTTGTTAAACATTATTTATGTTAGCATAATTAGACTGGCTTATTCTAACCAAGAGAAACTCAAGGGTCCCCACTGCATAGAAATTAATGACAACATTTTTTAAAAGATATATGATTATTTATTATGAGTTTGTCAATTAAAATAGCTTACTTTATGGGATAAACAATTTTGATACATGTACAATTTTTTTGTGTGTGTGGTACACGGGCCTCTCACTGTTGTGGCCTCTCCCGTTGTGGAGCACAGGCTCCGGATGCACAGGCTCAGCAGCCATGGCTCACGGACCTAGCTGCTCTGCGGCATGTGGGATCTTCCCGGACCAGGGCACGAACCCATGTCCCCTGCATCAGCAGGCGGACTCTCAACCACTGTGCCACCAGGGAAGCCCTGTACAATTTTGATAAGAGTAAAATCTCAAGAACATATAATATCCAAAATACTAAAATATACTTATTGCATAGTTTTTTAAAGTTTGTTATGTTGCAAAGAAATAGAGACAATAACATGAAAAAAATTCTTTTCATCTATGTCTATATGTTAGATTTTTATGTGCATTACTGGGTCAAATCTATCCATCTAAAAATATTTGAGACCTCAATTTTTACAGTTTAAATTTAGATGCTTCTTTCTGAAAGATTTCTTAACGGTAAGGTCTTAAATGGGTAATTTACATACTGGATAAAAAAAGTTAGATTGTTTAAAGAGTATGAAGTATGAGCATATATTCACTGTGGATTTATCTAAAACTGTAAGTATGAAATACAGAGATTAAAATAGATTAAATAAAATATAACAGAGATAAGTATAAACTAAATATCAAATTAGATATCAAAAAAGTACACCCTATGTATTGATATTATAAAAAAATGTTTTTAAAGGAATAGTGAGAAAATTAAAAGACAGGGGCTTCCCTGGTGGCGCAGTGGTTGGGAATCCGCCTGCCGATGCAGGGGACACGGGTTCGTGCCCTGGTCCGGGAGTATCCCACATGCCACGGAGCGGCTGGGCCCGTGAGCCACGGCCGCTGAGCCTGTGCATCTGGAGCCTGTGCTCTGCAATGGGAGAGGCCACAACAGTGAGAGGCCCGCGTACCGAAAAAAAAAAAAAAAAAAAAAGACAGAATATAGTATTCCTCCATAAAGAAATTATAAGCTGAGACAGAGTATAACTAAATTAGTGGAAAACCTTAAGCTATAGTCATTTATTGTACAAATTCAAATAATATCTCTGCATAAAATGAATGCCAAATAATTAAATGAGATGAAAATATTAAAATTAAAATGTGGAAATGAAAGAAGAGATTTCTTATTTAATTTTTTCTTTAATATTTCTTGATTTCTTATCAGTTTCTTAAACAAAATGTATGCAAAATAAATAGTTAATTAAATTTCAGTAAAGCACTTTTAAACAAACTTCTCAAAACTGTTAATCCTTAAAACAGTTGACTGTTCATAAGTTTAGGTCTAAATATGGAATAATATCAAATATATTTTAATGTGAAAATTATCTATACCTCAAAAAAACTAATATAATAGAAAGGTATGCCCTCCCTTTTTCTATTTATCAACTCTTTCCCAAGAGTCTCTCATTTTACCATATCTGGTGCCTATGCTGATTAATATAATTTGTGTTCTTTCCCTAAAATCTCTATTTGTATTTTCCCCTCTTCAATGTATTAGATTATCCTCAATAGCCTGCGACTTCACTGTCCAATGAACAAATAATGTGTACAGCAGGTTACTTTGTGCATATTTTAAAAGTCTAACCAGGGAAAATGTTACTTTCCAATATCAAATACTGACCAGTGCTAAAAGTGACTAATGCACAGTGTATTTGTGATTAATTTACTACTCCCACATATCTGCTTGATCAAAAGGGTGAAGATTTTGATGTTCAAAATATGCTAGTCCAGCATTTTTAAATTATTCTTGGTTTTTGATGCTTCACGGTATTCTTGTTTTCAGTAATTCAATTTTTCCTACTTGATAGAATGTTTGAAGTTTCCAATAATCCATGTCATTATGTTGTTTGGTGTTCACAGTAAATGATGACCTTGATCACTGTTTCTCTTTGTGTATTTTCAATAAAAGGGCTCATAAGCCTCAAGATACTTTAGCAACAGGGATATCTCCTTCTAAAATAGATCTGACATTGTCATTCGTCATTCAGAGAAGACTGAGATGTTAACCTACTTTGTCTTTTCACTGGACATCAAATGCTGCAGTTTACAAGGAAAAATTTCTTTTCCTCTCAATCAGATGTCTGCCTGTTATTTTAAGAAGCATTTAATACAGCACTGAAAATGTAATTCTGGAATAATTAGTCACTTTCTTTTCATTTCTTTGCACTATCTAATCTCTACAATTTGAAATAAATCCAGAATATTCTTAGAACTTTCATTACTTTTCTCTCATAAGATTATGTACCATTCAAAATGTTCAGAGTTAATAGAAACTAAAGAATGTTAAATGCAACCAGAGTGTCTTTTTCTCAAGTGTTGTTTTTATCCAATGCCAAAATATGATTTCTGTTTCCTGTGTTGTCAGTTCATCATATTTCAATGTCAAAAATATTGTTAAATGAGATCAGACATGCTTCCTGTCTTTGAACCTGATTTTGATAAAACTGCTGAATTTGTAATAATGTAGCACAAGGACCTCAAAACTTAAAATACATATATCCTACCAGCTTAATATAGAGTGTCTTAGTGGGTTTGAATTATCTGACAGCTAAGGATGACTGCGATGGTCCCAGTGACAATATATTCTGTTATGATGTGTTCTGCTAACATGGAAGTCTGGAGACAAAAGCCTTAAAAACAGGAGGGAGTATATTTAATGCCTAAACCACAGATTTATACTCTTCTACAGTTTGGGGTATTGCATATATGGCACTACACAACTGACCTGCTCTGGTATATATGTTGTAGGAGAGGAAAAATTTTCCACTAATTTTCTAGGTTCTTTTTGGCTGGTCTAATAATTAAATTGACATAAGAAAGATCAAGAGGAGAAAACAAATTTCTTTTCATACATACAGGAACCCCAAAGATATAAATTTCAAAGAAGTGACCACAGCAGGCTGCTTTTATGTCTTTAAGACAAAGAAACAATTGTTTGTGAATATTTGATAAAACAAAGAGGTTTTAGCTTGGGGGTAGCAAATGTATGAAGAATTAACAAAGTTTGTTTATGCAGCATTCTTGGCCTTGAATTCCCTATCTCTGAGATAAGGATGCCTTCTATCCTCCTGGTATAGGGAGGATATCTTCACATGGGAGATTTATTTCCTGCTTTCAAAGGAGGGTCACAGCATTCTTGAACCAACTGTTTCTACGTAACTTTAATTCAAAATAATCAATATGCCAATGTGACATATTTGGGGGGGGGGGCCTGCCCTGAACCCCATCCACTCCATCCTCTGACACTTCCCTGGAAGTTTCTTATATTAAACGATAAGCTAGGGCTTCCCTGGTGGCGCAGTGGTTGAGAGTCCGCCTGCCGATGCAGGGGACACGGGTTCGTGCCCCGGTCTGAGAAGATCCCACATGTCGTGGAGCGGCTGGGCCCGTGAGCCATGGCCACTGAGCCTGTGTATCTGGAGCCTGTGCTCCGTAACGGGAGAGGCCACAACAGTGAGAGGCCCATGTACCGCAAAAAAGGAAAAGAAAGATAAGCTAGTATATCACTCCAATATTTCACTGAATTAATCTTAATCTTGAAAATATGTCAATTCAGTCAAAGAGTTGTATCTCACTTTAGGAGGTGGTGATGCAGTAGGGCCCCCAAAGTTAAGTATATATTATAAAGCTATCAGGTATTTAATAAGCCATTTCTATGGAAATGAAAGAAAACTAATGGTTAGTGATTAGAGCAAGTTATAATCTCGTTTCTGAGTTCTGAGGGTGGAAGGTCCAAAAAGTTTCTGGATATCAGATTTAAAGCATTCTTCAGATAGAGTGAGAGCAGACAGTGGTAATTTGACAGATTTTCCTGGTTTGCAGTTTGTCTCTGGTGGTCTTTCTTAGTGGAATCACTCAGAAAGAGGAATCCTGAGATTCCTGTACCTGCCAGGAAGTGACCTTTCTTACTCATCTGGTAAGGCTGCCAGGAACCCTGTAAACAAGGTACTAGGCTGTTTTTCCAAGGGGTTTTAAATATTATTTCCATAAAGTCAGTCTTATTTCCTGTCTGGTCATATCTGAGTATATACATATCTTTCTCTAGGATGACATTCCAGTCAAAGCCTTGGTAATATAGCCAGTGTTTCCAACTGTGTCCTTTACGAGGAGAACAGACTCATTGAACTCATGAAAACAAGTATATTGTTCTTATGAAAATAACATTTACTGAGAGTGTCTGAACCCTGGAGAGATCAGGCAGGGATAAAAAGTAAATGTTTCACCTTTGTTTACAAAGGTATATTTTACTAAATTGCTTTAGGTCATTGATAGTTGAAAAAGTTTTCTTAAATCTGGAAAATCAAAACTTATTTAAAAAATTAGCAATAGTTCAAATAAAAAAGTGATAAAAAATATAATCATCCTCCTTAGTTCATTTAGTCCCATGTAATTAATTCTTGTCAATTTTGATCTTGCATTAGAAGTTTTATGAAATCTTCAGTCTCTTCATTAGAGTTCTTTAAATTCTTACCTAGTTCAAATGGTATAATCTGAAAAGTTTTCAGAAACCAGTATTCTAAAATACTTGTTAAAGTCCTTTCCATGAATCTTTCTGAAGTTTAAACACTTTGCAAGAACACGTTTATAAAAGCATCAGAGTAAAGCAATAACTTAAATATAAAAACTTTAAAATGGCCATAGTTAAAGATCTGATGGGAGTTGCAGTTGACAAAGAAATATGGTTAATTCTGTAACACGTAAAACTTCAAGATAATAACTAGAATTAAAGTGATAACATACCAAGACAAATCAGATTTCTAGGAATTTCATACAATTTCTGGTATACTTATATTAATAACATGTAGCCACACAAATATAAACTAAGAAGGTTCAGGTTACATATTTTACAATGCTTCTCACATAACTTAACATATCAAATAAGACTAATTAGTACAAAATATCTCTTTTTATAAGGAGAAGGAACAATCTTTTGAGATGTTCAGGGGCTCTCTGGAAAATTCCAAGGTTAATTTGAGGTCAAAAGAAACTTTGTTTAAAATTTGATTTGGGGGAAGTCTGTCAAAAATATCAATAAGTTTTGAAACACTGACCAAATAAGATCATAGGTCACTGTGAAAAATAGTTATCTGTTTAACGAAAGTAACAATTAAAGATTTCACAGGACAATAGAAAAGGCTACATAATTCTGAGCAAATTCTAGTTTTTTTTTAATATTGAGAAGACTAGGTTTAGTTAAGTAAAGACCAGTATATATAGTATGAAGCGCCTGTGTATATAGTATTTTGGTCAAGCACAAAATCTTTGCTTTCAAGCAGATTACTTAAAAGGTAAGGAAACCCCTTTCAGAACCTCTTACCAGGAGCAGACCACTAGTCCAAGTGAACTTTATCTTTTTGCAAATAAAAGAAAATTTAGTACAAGTTTTACATAAGTACACTATTGATATTAAAGCTTAATTTTAAAACTCTTATAATGAATTAATACAATCTTATGCAACTTAATCACACATAAAATTTTTTTCAAGATTTCTTTTCCACCAAACTACAACTTTCTATATCCATTTAGGTTTTGTTCTATCTTTTTCCTTTCTTATTCTGGAATAATCATTCTACTTTAGAACAATCTTTTTTTCCCATACCAAGACTGTATTTCCATTACTAAAAACACACAACCTACTTTTTGTTTACAGTTATTTTCTTTCATTCTTATTATTTCCAGTAGTTTTGTAGTTAAACAAATAAATGAAAAACAAAAGCAAAACACCTTAACTCAGCTTTTTTAAAAATCAGTCTTGGCAAGGGAACATTTTGTATTTAAAAAGAAAACTCCTTTTTGGCTGACAATTTCAACTTTATTAGTTCAAATATTAATTTTCAATTTCAAAAACTTATAAAACATAGAAAAATGATGTAAGGCAGTTGTTACAGAATAATTACAGTTTTACTCTTAGTACATAGTATAACTGTCTATGCTCTACACTCAATGAATAAACTCCTTCTAATAATACAGTTAAAATAAACCACGTCTTTTTGGAAATTACAGTGTGAGATCCACTCATGTCTATAGGTTCATCCTGACATTGCTCTGCTAGACCAGGAATGATAGGACAGGCAGGGCCAAAAGAATTCTCACATTTCTGCTTTACAGTGTGGCTCTAAACTGAGTAGGGAGAATAAATATTTGAAAGATGGAACAACTTCTAAACCAATTTAAAAGCTATAAGTATCTGGGAAGCCACGACTAGAATTTCCAGCTTTGCAAGTAGTTATAAGAAATGAGGAAAGTTTTTGTTTTTGTTTTTAAAAAAAAATTGCTGTCAGGCCACAAATCTTAAAAGACATGGGGACAAAGCATGAGCCTATGAAAGAGTGATTACAGCTTGGCCTTGGAAAGTTATCACTGTGTGTGTACAGGATAAAAGGGTAGTTGTTCTTGTATTGGTCTTTTCAGTTGGCTGCACAAACCCTTTTATTGCTCAACTTACTGTTGTATGAGAGCAGTGGTTTTCAAACATCTCGGACCATTCCACAGCAGGAGAAAGCCCTCATAGGAGTTCCATTGCTTCTCACTTTCCACAGGGGTTCCTGCTGTTTTGCAAGGATTCTCTTTTGTAATACTGATGCACATAGTTTGTGCAGTTAATTTATGCTTATCACTCTTAGCATTCCAATACTTTCTTATTGATTCATTTTGTATTCTCAGCTCCTCTTTCAACTTTTTAAAGAAACTATTTGCAATCTTTGCTTTTCAGTGAAAACTAGGAAGCAGGCAATTGTGAACTGTCTGTTACATTGGCATTTTTTTGATTAGCAAATTTATAAATGAACTTCATAATTTCTAGAAACATATTTCCTAAAAGCAAAATTTCTCGGTGTGGTACAACCATGTTTATAGATCCAAATATCTTTGGTTCCTCTGCATTAGAAATCAAAAAGTAGGTAAACTTAGACTTATTTTAAAATTAACATTTCAGTATTTAATCTTATCTGGAAATGATCTAGGCATTCAATAATTACCCATCATTTAATTTAACTTCACAAAATTCTAAGAATGGAAGTTAACAAAGATTTGGGATACTGTTTTTAAGTAGATATATCATAAAACAATCATTGCAAAAAAACAGCTTCCCCCAAAAACTCTTATCCCATTTTCACATATTTAAATAATTTGTTTTTCACAAATTATGATTATGTTTAGATTACCTATAAAAACCTCATTAGACGTTAGACAAAGTAAGTTATCATCATATGTTATTTTTCTGGCTGACAAATTTTGTAAAAGAGATAGTATAAGCTTACTGACTTTTAGTAAACCTAGGTAGAATAAAAGTTGTATGTCTGCATTATGTTCAATGTTGATAATTTTAAAGACATGTCTACTTTAATTAAATCAACAAACTTAAACTAGCTTTAATACCAAATATTTTCCCAGGTGATGTGAGCCTGAAAAGTATTGGCATTAGTTTCTATATTTCTGAGAGTTTTAGTATACCCAGTCCTTAATTTATAAGTGCTTATTTGTTTTTAAGCCAATTAAATAGAGTTCTTTTAAGAATTAATTATAGTAATACCACCCAGAGGCAGAAGATGTTGCACATCTACAGAATGCATACATAGACTCACATAGAAATACAGACAGACATACAGAACTTATAATTTTATTTTAAAATTTTAACCATGGTATGGGTAATTGTGAGAAAGATACTTAAGGTTTTTTTTTTTGCCCAATTTCCAAATAGTTCCTTATTCTTTATTTTCTAGTCTAAGCAGAGTTTTAATTTCCTTCTTAGCTGTTTACATTTTAAAAGTACGGTTAAGATTTACATCTTCAAGGGAAAGTACACAATTTTTCTCTTAAAAGTTTTGGAGCATGGGCTTCCCTTGTGGTGCAGTGGTTGAGAGTCCACCTGCCGATGCAGGGCACACGGGTTCGTGCTCTGGTCCGGGAAGATCCCACATGCCGCAGAGCAGCTAGGCCCGTGAGCCATGGCCGCTGAGCCTGTGTGTCCCGAGCCTGTGCTCCGCAACGGGAGGGGCCACAACAGTAAGTGGTCCGAGTACCACAAAAAAAAAAAAAAAAAAATTTTGGAACATATTTGTCTATTAGCAGAAATCTAGGGTATTTACTATTTAAATTTTTCCTTCTATTTCTTAGGTGAAGTACAATTGTACTTCCAATGTCCTGATTTTTTTTAACAATATCTGCAAATGTCTGAGGGAAAATAGGAGAGAGTCTGAGTGGATTTTGAGTTGCTTTCAGAGTTATGTTTCTGTTTCTAAAGAGTCAACTTGTAAATCAAGAATTGCTAATTCCAACTCTTTTTTTGTCTGCATTTCTGTAAGCCATCTTCAAAGAATTGGATACACTTTCCCATTATAATGTTTATGAGTGATTAGCCCATCTAACCACATTATTTGAATTTGCCTTTTTTATCAGGGAGAAAATTTTCTAGAAAGGCAAATATTAAAAGATTCTCATGTTCTGGAGCTCCTGGATTTAATGCAGTGTGCCTTGGAAAAGTCTGTATAAAATGTTGAACAAAGATCTTTGGATGTTTTTTTTCTTTCTGAGTGCATAATTCAACTTTAGTCCAATTGACTT
The DNA here is from genome assembly GCF_003031525.2 of Neophocaena asiaeorientalis asiaeorientalis. Taxonomy (NCBI): domain Eukaryota; kingdom Metazoa; phylum Chordata; class Mammalia; order Artiodactyla; family Phocoenidae; genus Neophocaena; species Neophocaena asiaeorientalis. Next base: position 1,504,532 of record NW_020173488.1, on the reverse strand, counting down.
TATATGAAGAAACCTCTAATATCATTACTATCAAACCTTGATTATTAGCCTCTAGCTTAGCCATATCTAGTCATTTGCAGGAGCTCCTGAGACAGGTTCTAGCCATCTGTTTTCTCTGTGAAAAAAGGTAGGGTTGTGTTCTCCAGGAGGTTATGTCTTGTCCAATAACCACAGTGTAACCTTGGGTGGGAAGAACATCCCTTAGCAATCAAAGTCCCTATGAATGGGTTTATGAATGGCCATTAATATTTTAAATTTGTCTTTATATTTAGGAGGATCTTTTGAAAGTGGAATTATAAGAACTTTATACAAGATTTGTTATTGTCCAGGGGACATGCATCCTTTGTGGTAGGGGTCCTATACAAATGACAGTGCATAGGAATGTCTGAAATTAGCTGAGCATATTTATCAAGCCCTAAAAAGTAGGAGGGGTTATAAAGAACTGTAAGGAAAAGCTAATCATGTGTCCCAGGTGCCTCTACTAAATTCATTTTCTGACATACAGTATTTATTCAAGTAACCTGTATACGCGTTGTTTGGAGGTCAGGCTGGAGTGTCCTCTGTATATCTTGTAAAGAAAGGGAAGTGAAAATAAGTAGCTTGGTGTTTAAGGGATTTTCTGGGGAAGTTGGAGGTCTTTTAGGATTTAAGAGAATTAGCTGAGGAGAAGGTTTTGGGTTTTAAGGAGGGGATGAGACCAAGATCTTCTGCTGGTTCAGAGACAGGAAATTGGGAATAAGGGGTGTGTAAGAGGAAGGATAAGGGGAATTTACATTAGGGAATGTATAAGAGGAAGCAGAAAGGGAATTTATATTAGATTTTTTTTTTTAAATTTATGTTTAATTTCTGTTCTTTCTTCATCTTAAATAAGTCTCTAAGGGGAGCTGCTATATTTCTTTGTGTTCTTTTTTCAATTTGATCTTCTCATGGATACCAATAAAATAACTGTTTCAGATAAACTCTCTCTAAAAATGTTTCAATTTGGAAGTTTTTCCAATTCAAAGGATCCATTGCCTGGCCATTGATGAATAAGATCTTTTTAATAGTGACACAAACCAATAAGTCTTTTTGCGGCTTAGCCATATATGCAAGAGACAACCCTAAGAAGCGTGCAGAAGACATGGTCCTTATAAGTTCCAGAAAGTTTATTCCCAAAGGTAGCCTAAGAAAGCAAAGTCCTTCATTGCATAGGTAGTAAGAATGATAGAGTGAAAACATTGTCTCTGGTTTCCTATCAGAACGTGAGTTACCTTTAGTCACAGAGGCACTGATCTGTGACACCGGGCAGGCATCACTGGAATGGTAGTGATGGTAGTGTTTTCGAGCACTAACAAAGCAAAAACAGTTGAGATGACAAAGGTCACTTGTGGTCTGGGAGCCCTTATGACAATTTCCCCTGAGAGCTAGTGTGGCCAAACAGAGAGAGTGCTGCTTGTGAGGTTGTGTCTCAGAACCCCAGTCTATTTGGCCACCAAGATGCACCCCAGTAAGTGCACTTTCTAGATGGCAGACACTAGACAGAAAATTCTCACTGGTCTCAAAGGCAAGCTCTCAGGACACTGAAAGAAAGAGAAAAGTAAAAACCTCATTCTGTTTTTACTTAGGGGACCCGCAGCAAAGTTCTTCCAAAAAGACACCAGTCTGGTGAGAACCATGAACTTACCAGTCTATGAGGCCAGCTTGAACAGCAGACTTACAACCTATGCCTGCATTCTACTTACAGTTTTGTTTTGTTTTCTCCTTATGACAAATGTCACAACAGTGACAAAGAAAAACAGTGACCATCTCTGGGAGGAAAAGTATCAATCAAAACCAAGTGTACTTGTACCACTTTTTTTTACTAGAGTCACTATACCTAAGAAACTAATTCCACAAATATTTTCTCCTGCTAATTGAAATTTAGAAAAGGAAGGAACAAAACATTTTTACCTTCCTCTTTTGACCACACATATAGGGAGATCTGGGAGAACTGACATTGGTAAGAATTTTAACCTTCTGCTGGCACTTGTCAGAAGTCCCAGAATCTCCCAGCTGCAGCAGCCCTGGAGGAAGCAGCATACAGCCAGTGAAGTTCATCCTGCTGACTGCACCAATGGTAGGGTAGGAAAAATTTTCCTCTATCTTTGTAGGTTCTTTGTGGCTGGTCTAATAATTAAATTGTCATGAGACAGATCAACAGGAGAAAACAGTCAAATTTAATTCTGCATGTATGGGAACCCCAGAGATATGAGGTTCAAAGAAGTGATGAAAGAAGGCAGCTTTTATACCTTTTAGAAAAAGAAGTAAAGAGACAGACAAAAAGTTTGTGAATATTTGACAAAACCAAGGGATATTTGCTTGGGTAGCAAATTAATGAAAAAGTAACAAAGTTTGTTCATGTAGCATTTTTGGCCTTGAATTCCCTATCTTTGTGATTAGGATGCCTTTTATCCTGCTGGTATAAGGAGGATGCCTTCACATGGGAGATTTATTTCCTGCTTTCAGGGAAACAGAGGATAGTCAGTGCTGTTCTTGCACTGTCTGTTTCTTAAGTAACTAACTCAAAATAATCAATATGTCAAAGTGGTATGAATTGGGGCAGCCTTCCCTGAACCCTATCAATGTTCTATTGAAGCAAACAGAGCAATGTAAAAAGAATTAAAGTACACCAATTCCAGAAGTGAGACATGAATCAGAACATGTTGCTCTGTCAAAAAAAATTATTTTTTCTTAATTTGCATAATGGCTATAGTCTATGTTTGATCTAATTAGATACTTATAACAAGATTATAATCCCTAAGCAGACTAATTTTGTGAAATAAGTCAATACAATGAGTTATTTGTCTTCATATAAACTTATATAGAAGTTGACTATATTATTTAATAGTTGACTATTTTCAGCTGTTTAATGGCTTGCACAGACATTATGTAAAAATAGACTTGGAAGACCATATAAGAGGATTCAAGAAAGTTTGAAGAGCACACAAAGATTGGAACAATTCAATTAAGATGTTATAGTTAACAGTATTCCCATTAATTATATACATAACTTATTGGGATTCAACATCAAACACTGTCCCGATAGCAAAACCCATTCTTTGGTACAGTTTCATGTTTTTATGTTATTAATTACAAATTAAACATGCATTTTGATATAATTAACCCCTAACTTCTATCCTTTTATACATTTCAATCAGAATGATTACAGACATTAGCACATGAAAAAGAACAGTATTAATACATGCACTGGAATTAATTGGAGGCCATCTTGGGTTATTTATAAAAATATCATGTAGGGATATTTTGTCTATTGGTACCATCAAACTGCCTCAAAAATTACAAACATTGATTACTTCTAGACTAGCTCTTCCACTTGAAAGTCACCTAAAATATGTAGGTACTTAATGTATCCTTATTTTGTTGACTGGAAGTGAAAATTATTAGAGACATTTAAACATGTAATTATATTTTGCTTCCCCAATTTAAGCAAATATCTCTATACTTTCTCCCTTATAATTTCCATAATCACAGAATAAACTTACTCTGTATTAAAGCTGGTGTCAATCAGTCTATGAGTAGTTACTGATTCTATTAAGACAATCAGTGAGAGAAGTAGAGGGAACTTTGATCTCTGTAAAATTATACATATCATTAGGAAAACATCACCTAGAAAGGAACTTGAAATAATCAGCAGCACTCAATGAAATCATATAATAGCAATAAACAGAATTATTCACTTTACTAAAATATTTATGTGAAAACAAATATCATGCAAGTATACTACAGATAAGAGACAATGAAACTAGCTTCACTTTTTAAAAGTCTCTTTGGTTTACTCTTTGGCTGTAAAATTCTGGAAGCCCATATAGAAATGTTTAAAGAGGGAAGAAGTTTGATGGTGTGTCATCAATGTCAAAAAAAAAAAAAATTGGTCAGTAGTGTCACCACAGTGGGTCTGCCTTGCTATATGGAAAAGTTGGAGCTGAATGGTGGCTTCCCCATCACGCTGAACAAGTTCTTTGCCATTTTTCAGTCTCCACCAGGTCTGATTCACTTACTTGCATGCCCTCTTTTGCACAGAGGCACAGAGTTTGCAAGTACTGGACTAAATAGTGGAATTTCAAAGAAATTTTGATTCTCAAAGATCTAGAAAAAACCAAGGTTGACTTGCTCAAGAAATATATATATATGGTAGAAAAACAGTGAGCATATCTCTGGGAGTTAACAAAAGAGTTGAACAACCAAAGTTCCTGAAAAAAGAAATTAGGATTATGCTAAGATTTTAACATCGGGATATTTAGCCACAAGAAAATTGGCATTAATGTGACTTGACTCTGAAGTCAAGTTTTATGTCCCTCTTGCCTCTGTGTTCTAAAATTCTTGAAAGAGAGAATTTTATCTGTCCACTCTGTGTCAATGGTCCATGTCAGAATCATTCTCTGTTATGACACTTGCTGGGATACGTAGTGTAGAAATGACCACAGAGGGCTTGCTTTTTCATTTTAGGACCTTTTCCAGAGAAGGGGCCCCATTGTAAGACAGACATTTAACCCAAGTCATATTTAGTGAATATAATTATTCCTGCCTGTTTTTTTTTTTCACCCACACATATTCTGGAGAGTTTTGGGGGAGTGGAGATACAACAAAAGATAATTCTAAGATTATTTTCGATAAATGCTCAATAGGATGAAAATGCTCAGGCTTTATGCAATTGCTATATTCTCAATATCAAAATTATGTCATACACTTAAAATAAAAATGTGTTATCTGAAGAAATTTAACAATCAATTTTTCCCCAAAATCAGTTCATTAGGTAATGACAGTTATTACCTTTTAAGATAATTGTTGAAAATACAATCTCATAATACTACAAAACATAAATTGCTTTAACTTATAAGTATTATCCAATACATTTATTTTAGAAAAACATTATGTACCATTTGAATAAGTAACTAAAACTATACTACATTAAAGGTGTAATTCAAAGGACTCTGAAAAACTACATGCTTTTTCTATTAGTCATTATATCCAATAATCTGATGAAATGCATCTCTTTCAATAGCCCAAATGGAGCATTACTTATTCACTAAAATCAATAGAAAATTGTCATGTCCTTCATTTATGCTAAATTCTTATTATGCAAACATAGAAAAAAATCTAAGGGGTGTGTGTGTGTGTGTGTACACACAATTGCACGTGTAATATGTGTGCATTTGCAGCTGTTTAATGTAGTGGACCAATGACTTCAAGTTCTGATTTGCCATCTCAGTTGTCTACCAAGATTGATTGCCTTAAGCATACAAACTTAAATGTTTCCATGGAGCATATTTTGTTTACAAACATCCCTGTTCAGAAAGAGACCAACTCTCTCCTGAAAAAAATTAACTATGCTTCTCATTTTTATTCATTTCTTAAAGATGGTACATAGCTTACTACCTTTCCACCTTAAATTATGGAATTATTTAATAAACTAAGTTTATTTCATTTTGTTCAATAGAATATTCTGTGATGATGAAAATGTTTTAAATCCACACTTTCCAATACAGTAACCATGGGCCACATGTGGCTATTAAATTTTTAGGAGGTGGTTAGTATGACTAAGGGTCTGAATTTTTAAATTTAATTAATTTTACTCATTTTAAATTAAGTAAGCAATGTGGTTAGTCGTTACATTATGGGACAATGCACATCTATTATTCACTTCCACAAAATTCTGCAACCTCCTCAAATCCAATTTCTTTGTTTCTCTTTCACATCAGCTACTAATTGAAAGGATTATGCCCTGGCCCTTAGGGTCTGAGTTACTGGTACCCCAGAAATCTTAGAGGAATGTGGCAGTGTTTTCTAACTTCCCTTCCATCCATTATTTAAGATTGACATGCAAATAAGACCTATCCAAAGTCACACACATTTACCTTTTCCCCAGAGTTCAGCTATAAGAAAGCGACACTGTAATGATGACTTTAAAATGTAAATGCAGAGGTGTGTTTAGCATTATAATGGGAATATAAATCAAGAGTTCAGGCTCTGTGAGGCCTAAAGGAGAAAGATGTACATTTGCTGTCCTAAATGTGTACTGGAGTAAGAGAGGTCTCCATTTCAAAACCAAGAGATAAGGGACATGGTATTCCATCCTCATTCCAGTTCCAAATAAATCCAGAAGATTGTCCCTACCAATGTTTTCAATCCTTAGAACTGTGAAAGGTGGAGGAGATTTGGGTCTTCAGCCTTACCGGTGATGTGTATGAGAGGAATGAGGATTAGAACTATACTCAAATCACCTCCCAAAGAACTAACCAGTCTATGTGTGCCTCTAGGTATGCAGACCCACAACAGAGAATTCGTTTGGACCTCCAACTGCTGACATTGGTTTTATAGATAGGAGCTAGAGTAGTAATGCCAACTGTAAAGAATAAAGCTTTTTATGACCTCTCACCCCAACTTCCAGGCAGAAGAGGTAATATACTTGCTTCTCTGGATGCTTTGGGCCTTTAGTAACATGCTCAGATCACTGCTCTAGAGCTCCTTACACTGTATTTTTCCACTTTGTATTTTGGTGAAATCTTTGCTTGTCCATCTTCTCCAATAAATGTTAAGTCACTTAGTAGCAGATGTGCTGAGACAGATTCCCTAGAAAATAGTGTCAGAGACTGAGATTTGCAAGCAGGAATTTTATTAGAGAGTGTTTGCAGAGAAAAAACAACAAGACAAAAACAAATAAGCAAATAAGAAACACCTAAGAAATTGAGGGAAGTAGAATAGGGTAGGAAAATTTAAAGTGCTATATAGCATTTGCAACCAAGTCCTAAACTGGTCCCATGAGGAAGCTCTGAACTGGGATGCCTTTCAGAGAAGTTTCAGATTGAGACAAGTAGTTTGGATTTTGTGCTATAAAAGAAAATGTCCTGATATGGGCTGCCCCAGAGGAGAAGCTATTATTTTGCTCCCTTCAGCTGAGGAACACATTTGGGAATGAATTCATTGAGTAGTCAGTGGGCAACACTCAACAGGTAAGGAATGTGTGCCTCTTTACCGAAGGGGTATCTGGCAGTACACAGCAGCTTGTAAAGTCAACTCCTGGCACCACTTGGATCAACTTCTTTCTAAGATAATTTTATCCTATCTGAGCACAGTTCCATCCAGCTTCTTGTGTTTTTTCCTAGGGTAACTTAATTCATGTATTGATAAATAGAATGAACTACAATCACTACCTTTGCAGCTGGTAGGGGCACAAGGAAAACTTGGCATATTGCTTCTCTGTTAACCATTTCAAATCATTCTTCACACTCAACAAACACCTCAGTTGGACTAAGTGGCTCATCTGGTATGGTGACCCAGACCATCATCTCTGCATGGTTTGAACCATACCTCATATCATACGATTTTTCAGATTATAGCTGATACATTTGTCGATTTATCATCAAAATTAATCAAGGGAAGACAAAGAGATGTCTTAATAATCACCAGGGTGCAAAGGAATTATGTCTTGCCACCAGTGTACAACAATGGACCTACCTCATCCTGGTGATCAGGATCAATTACCACTGCCATGGTGCTCTCTTGCCATTAATGAACACAAAATGACAAAGTGGCAGCTGGGGTCCCCTGGTGAAAGCTTATCTTCTCTGGGAACCTGAATATTTAGATCTTCAGTACCTAGGGTTTTTGAGACAGGAAGTACAACTTTCCCAAGGGAGTCACAGGGAGTAATGGTAGGCAGGGTCACTCCTACGCCTACCCCTTGGCCCCAGGACCTATGTATTCTACCTTTTGGAAACATATCACCATATAATGGTTATCAATTTAGTTTGTCCTGAAGGATAGCACTCCATACTCACACAATAACATCTCTAAGTTATTGCCTCTACTATTCCTTTAAAATGTCATTCCATCAAGTTTCTGGGTAGTGCAGAAAGTAATCAATAGATCCCATGTTTATGTGTCTCCTGATATACCTTCTTTACTGTAAAGTGGGCCATTTGGTCAAATGCAATGTCATATCAGATCCTGTATCAGTGGATCAAGCATTCTATAAGTCCTTAGGTAAAAGTGATGGCTGAAGTCCTGAAGACAGGAAATAAAACCCATACCTGAAACATGTATTGAGTACCATCAAGACAGATTTCTGCCTCTTCTAAGACATACAGAGTTAGTGTGCAAACAAGTGGCTGGCTGGTCTCCAAGAGGGCTTAAAATACCTATGCTACTGCCAGTTTAAACATGAGGCTGGGGCAGTACTTAAATCTGTCTATGCTGATATGTATGTTTTTAGGGTCATGAATATCTCCATCTCTGATGCCATAACTACTTCTTCATATTAACCTTGTACCAGCATTGGGTGGCCAATGACATAGTCTAATAGATGTCAACTCATTAGAGTATTTGTTCTCTATTTAGTGCCTCTGTGACCAGTGTTAACATACAAGACAACAATCTCCACACATTGTATCCTTTTCCACAGGTTTTCCACATGCCTCTTTCCCTAGACACATTTTTCACTAACCTTCCAGTCTATTTTCTTCTCAGGTGTTCAACAACCAGTCATGTCATCCACCATTGCTTATGAATCTGTATATAGTCTTACCTCAGACCACTTCTTTTTCACTCAGAAGATAATAAGGTGTACCACTTGATGGTCTGCCTTTTGGTAGGATTTTTGCCCACTATTATCTTTTAGTACCACCTCTGAGCATGGTTTAGGTACAATTAGAGTTCATTTTTTAGCCAAGACTTGGAAACAACCTAAATACCCATCAACAGATAATTGGTTTTAGAAGATACATACTATATATACATATATATATGTATATATATATATGATATATATATATATATATATATATATATATATACACACAATGGAATATTAGTCAGCTATAAAAAATAATGAAATAATGCCATTTTGCAGCAACATGTATGGGCCTAGAGAATACCATACTAAGTGAAATAAGTCAAACAGAGAAAGACAAATATTATATGATATCACATGTGGAATCTAAAAAAGTAATACAAATGAATCTGTATATGAAACAGAAACAGACTCTCAGACATGGAAAACAAACTTATGGTTACCAAAGGGGAAAAGGAGAGAGGAAGGGATAAATTAGGAATATTGGATTAACAGATACAAACTACTATACATAAAACAGATAATCACCAAGGATTTGCTGTATAGCACAGGGAACCACACTCAATATTTTGTAATAACCTTAATGGAAAATAATCTGAAAAAATATGTACATTTAACTGAATAACTTTCCTGTATACCTGAAACTAATGCAATACTGTAAATCAACTATTCTTCAGTTTAAAAAAGGATTTCATTTTTGACCTTCCCGAATTACCAAATTTACTCTCATGTGGACCAACATTAACTTTCTCCTCCTTCAACAGTCTGTAAAGAACGCCATGCAACCATAGATTTGAACAGAGTTGTAACAGGGTTGATGACATTAGAGTTGGGATGATTTTTCATGCATCTTACGAGTGCCCTTTGGACTATTCATGTCTAAATTTGTTTTTGTTTTTGTTTTTTTTCAGTACGCGGACCTCTCACTGTTGTGGCCTCTCCCATTGTGGAGCACAGGCTCCAGACGCACAGGCTCAGTGGCCATGGCTCACGGGACTAGCCACTCCAGGGCATGTGGGATCTTCCCGGACCGGGGCACGAACCCGTGTCCTCTGCATCAGCAGGTGGACTCTCAACCACTGCACCACCAGGGGAGCCCCATGCCTAAATTTGAATGTACTACTTCCATGTTCTGATGAATTACTGCTGATACCTTAGATTTTGTCACATAGTCATTTTTTGTCAAAAGGACAAATACTCCATCTCTACTAGAGCCCTATGACAGGAGTATGTCTTCTTACTTTCTATAATTCTCTGGCATACATAAACAACGAAATACTTTTCAGCTTTAAAAGGGAGTTAAATGCTGACACATGCCACAACATGTATGAACCTTGAAGACATTATGCTAAGTGAAATAAACCAGACACAAAATGACAAATGTTGTACTATCCCATTTATATGAGGTACCTAGAGTAGTCAAAGTCATAGAGACAGAGTGTAGGATGAGGGTTTTCAGGGAATGGGAAGAAGTGATAATGGGGGATTATTTTTTAATGGGTAGAGAGTTTCAGTATGTGAAGATGAAAAAGTTCTTCACACTTTTCCATGGATAGATTGTGGTGATGGTTGCACAACAAGGTGGGGGATTATTTTTTAATGGGCAGAGAGTTTCAGTATGTGAAGATGAAAAAGTTCTTCACACTTTTCCGTGGATGGATTGTGGTGATTGTTGCACAACAAGGTGAATATACTTACTGCCACTAAACTGTATACCTAAAAATGGTGAAAATGGTAAATTTTATGTTATGTATACTTTAGCACAGTAAACAAGTATTTTAAATACAAAACAAAACAAAAAACAAAAACCTCTAGGTGTTCCTCTCTCGATACCATATGGTTAACTAATTAATGGCTGTATGACCATTTGGAGAAGGTCTGGGAGAATCATTGTCGTATAGTCTTGCTATGACATTGCTGTCCTGGGGATCTGGCCTCACTTTCAGTCAATTCATTTTGAAGATACATCCTTGATTTATTTTTATTGTATACATGGAGTAATATCATTTTTAGCTGACCTTAAGAATGCCATTTTTTATTAACAAACTCCAAGACTCTCAGCAGCCAATCTTCTTGGCTGCCACTCCAATCTATCTACTCATTATGATAATTGTAACCACTTGCTTCTGATGGTTAAGAACTGCCACATGCTCACTAATCTTTTAGGACTCTATTATTCTCACTGTTATTAAGGAGCCCACCATTCTAGTTCTTTCCATGATTTGTTCATGTAATCCTTGTAACACATCACTGAGATAATGACTATTCTCCCCAAACTTATGTATGAAGATTTTGAGACACAGAAAGTTTGTGGGGCATTTATGTAATAAAGTAAGATATTATTGGTCAAGAATACTTCCCTGGAAAAAATAACCCAATAAATATTCATCAAGATCATTATGAAGGAAAATTAAGAAATTTATGAGAGTGGAAATTTCATTCTCCTTAAAAAGATGTAACAAATATGGATCTGTTTACATGATATCTTTTATTTGATAATCAAAATGAAATTTTAAAGTAAATGCTAAGACTTAAAAGTTAAAAATGACTTATTTTCATGAAACAAAAAAAAAAATATGAGAAGGTACTTTGCTAGTTTCTTCTTTTCTTTCAAAGTTTTGTTTTACTAAATAAAACCTTTTTTACTTTCAAGTGACAAAAGAGCTCTAAAAATGTTTTAAAGAGATTGTGAAGAGCAACAAAGCAACTTGCCCAATTGACTCACAAAACTTTACTCACAGTTATAATCTCATTTGTGGTTCACCTTGCTGTTCAGCATTGTGATTTTATAGTCTAAAATCCCATAAAGAGAACCTCAGACAATGAATGCAAGATTCACTTAAGTACAAATGAATAAACAGTTATGATATAATCAGATATGAGATATGCTTAAAGAAATGTCTGAGGAGTCAGGTATCAAAAAGGTCAAGACAATATTTCTTTCCACAGAGCAACTCAGTTCGTGTGTGTGTATGTGTGTGTGTGTGTGCATGCATGTGTGTGTGTGTACTTCAATAGCTATTTTTACAAACACCTCCCCAAAAATGCATGACAGTTTGTTGCATAGCAACAGTTCAAATAAAAACAAGTGAAAACACCTTTCCTGTGCATGTGTCAATGTTATGGTTAAAGAGCAAAAAATAATGCAATAATATTTTAATGAGGCTTATAAGGATAATTAATTTGGGATATATCACAATCCAGTTACTTATACTCAGTTAAAATTTTGAATAAGTGCTTCTACTTTTAAGATGTATGGTATTTTGAATCTTGTTTGTTGAATGGTCTTAACTGTTAGTAAAGTTGCAAAATATAACAGTGCACCATCTTTAATTCAGTTTTTTATATTATGTATGTTTAAAAAATCTGTTTCTAAGAAATATCAACTTAGGGTTAATGTATTGATTTAGAATCAAAAAATTAAATTCCTCTTGCTGGTCTGATGCGTGCACAAAATAAAATTCCCTTTTACAGTTATAAAGTTCAGTTTGTGGGTGAAGACTTTTTTCTTTATAAACCACATGTCTTTTTATGCAGACTAGGTAAAGAAAAATATATATATAATTGAATGGTCAGTTATTTGGGGTTTCTAAATATGTCCCACATGACCAAAAAAATTAAAATACTATATACAAATAATGTTTTGTTTGTTGGAGATTCAGAAGAAATTTTAGGATGACATAATGTAGACAGTAAATGGTAATTTAGTTAACTCTCCAGAAATATACATGATCATGTAATAATTTTAATAGTTACAGGATACAAGACACTGAATGATAAAAATTAGAGATTAATAGACCCTAAGAGCTACAAAAACACTGTGATATTCTTTATTTATCCTTATCTTTCTGATGATAAGAAAGCTGTGGTCCAGAGAGTTAAGTGACTTTCCCAAAGTTATACAACTACTTGGTGGCAAATTAAATAATTGTTTTGGAAAATTTCTGACTCAGAAAAACATTTACCTTTTTAGGCTTTCTTATTTTTAAAAAATCATACTAATTCTTACAAAATATTTATTTTTTTCCTATTACATACAGGTAAATTCTCTCTTTTTCCTTGGAAAAATATGCTTAAAGAAATAAGTGAAAACAATAAACTTTATTTGAGCTAAATAATGTTTGGATTGGGATTAAATGGGAAAATATCATGTATATAGCAAAACTCAGGTATTCTTGTGAAAGAGAAAATGGTAACAGTGGAAGAAGCAAAAGCTTCGGCCTCCAGTAGCCCTCTATTTGAAACCAGCCCAGTGTTTTACTTTAATTTTGTCAGCCTTAATGTTCTCATTTGTAAAATAAAGATAACATTGCATGGGATTGTTGTAAGTATATGTAACATCTGAAGAGCTCCTGGCATCTAAATTTTATTCAGTATATGATATTCTTGCTCATATAAGGGCCAAAAAGATTGGGGTTAATATGACAGATCATACCATAATTAATTGACTATACTTTTTCACACTGAAATTGGAGAATTTCAAAGACATTTTGGAACTCTGTAAATTTTGATTCCTTCTTCATAGTTATATGGTAGTATTTTTTTTAATCCCACATTATTCTGGCCTCAGATCATGACCCTCTCATTCTTTGTTTTATTACCAAATATACATTAACTATCTACTAAGTACAGACAAATGAAGAGGACAGTAGTGTTGTATTATAAGAACAGTTTCAGAAGCATATGAAGATGATGCTACGTAAGTCTGGGACACACAAAAGTATGCCAAAATAGCAAAGGAATTAGAAGGCTTCCTGAGAATTGATACCCCAGAAGAGTCTTGGAGGAGGAGTAAGTGTCTAGCAGCTGAGGCAGACCTTTCCAGGCAGAGTGCAACGTCGTCCCAGGCACCAAGAAAAAATGAACATAGTGGGTTTAGAGGGCAAAACTAGCTTGCTGTGGCTAACTTGGAGGATGTATGTTGTAAGAGGTAGTATATACATCTGAAGAGCTGCTCAGAAGATAAATTGAGAATGGCCTTATAATCCACATAAACACATTTTTATTTTTCCTACAGTCAATTAGAATTCCCAGACAAATTGTAAACTGGCACATAATGTGATCCACACTGCTTTTCTGAATGATTACTTTGGTATAAAATAAATGCTGGCAGCTTAAAACCAAAACTGGAGGTAGTAAAATGATGATTTAGAAGATGATTAAGGTGATGATGATAGCGATAGAAACAATAGTAAATACTGTATAGTCTTATATGTGCAAGGCCAAATTCTAAATGTTTTATTTTTTTCTTCCAGCTTTATTGAGACATAATTGACATACAGCACTGTATAAGTCTAAGGTGTACAGCATAATGATTTGACTTGCATGCAGCATGAATTTATTACCACAAGTTTAGTGATCATCCATAATCTCATGTAGATACAGGATAAAAGAATTAGAAAAAAAAATATTTTCCTCATGATGAGAACTCAGGATTTACCCCCTTTACTTTCATATATAACATACAACAGTGTTAATTATATTTTTCAAGTTGTACATTACATCCCTAATATTTATCTTATAACTGGAAGTTTGTACCTTTTGACTGCTTTCATCCAATTTCCCTCCCTCCAACTCCCACCTCTGGTAATCACAAATCTGGTTTATTTTTCTCTTAGCTTTGGATTGTTTGTTTCTTTTTGAAGTATAATTGACTTACAATACTATGGTAATTCCTGGTGAAAATTATAGTAATTCAATATTTCTATACATTACAAAATTATAAAATGAAAAATCTACTTACTATTTATCATCATACAATTATTATTATACAAGTACATTATTTTTTACTATATTCCCCACCCTGTATATTTCATATCCATGATGCATTTATTTTTTAACTGAAGTGTGTACCTCTTTAATCTCCCTCACCTATTTCTCTCATCCTCCCACTCTTCCCTCTGGCAACTACTTGTTTGATCACTGTATCTACAACTTTCTTTCTGTTTTGCTGTGTTTGTTATTTTTGTCTTTTGTTTTTTAGATTCCACATTTAAGTGAAATCATACAGTATTTGTCTTTCTCTGTCTGACTTAGTTCACTTAGCATAATACCCTCTAGGTCTTTCCATGTTGTCACAAATGGCAAGACTTCATTCTTTTTTATGTCTGAGTAATATTCCATTGACTTAATAGCATAGTCAGCTCATCAGCTCAGTCATCTTCATGATTTGAGTTTCTGGTTCTTCCTATCACATCTTACTTGTACTTTAATCTCTCACCAATCCATTTCCTCAAATACATGAATAGAGATATGTGTTCATTCATGTGCTTTGAAGGTTTATCTCATTCCAAAGTAGAGACAATGTGGCATCCCTGCTTTCCATCCCCTGCTGTTTTCTTCCTCTCCCTCAAGAGACAGAGCCCTTTCTTCTTTAATGAGTAACATATTCCTCTTCCTGTCTTTGTATCCATAATTAGCTAATACGATTTTCCCACTTAAAAAAAAAAAAGAGTGAAGAAATTACCTTCCATAAATGGTGCTAGAAAAACTGGACAGTCTGTTCAAAAGAATGAAACTGGTCCTCTACCTTATACCATATACAGAAATTCACTCAAAATGGATTAAAGACTTGAATGTAAGACCTGAAACTATAAAATTCCTGGAAAAAATAGATGGTAAGCTCCTTGACATTGGTCCTGGCAATGATTTTTAGGAATTGATACCTCAAGGCAAAGGAAAGAAAGCAAAAATCAACAAGTGGGACTACCTCGAATTAAAAAGCTTCTGCTTAGCAAGAGAAATCATCAGCAAAGTGAAAAGGCAAACTATGAAATGGAGAAAATTTTTGCATATTATATATCTGATAAAGGGTTAATATCCAAAATATATAAAGAATTCATACAACTCAATAGCAAAAAAAAAAAAAACCTGATTTTAAAAATGGGCAGATTGGGATTGACATATATATACTAATATGTATAAAATAGACAATTAATAAGAACCTGCTGTATAAAAAATAAATAAGCAAATAAAAAAGAAAAAAAATGGGCAGAGGACTTGACTAGATGAAGAAGATGCCCAGCGGGTACATAAAAAGGTTCTCAAATTTACTAATCATCAGGGAAATGCAAATCAAAACCACAATGAGATATAACACCTCATAACTGTTAGATGGCTATCATCAAAAGTCAAGAAATAAAGTGTTGGAGAGGATGCGGAGGAGAGGGAACACTTGTGCACTATTGTTGGGAATGTAAATTGAAGCAGCAACTATGGAAAACAGTATGGAGATTCCTCAAAAGATTTGATACCTGAACTACCATATGACCCAACAATTCCACTCCTGGGTATTTACCTGAAGAAAACAAAAATACTAACTGGAAAAATGTACTCCCATGTTCATTACAGCATTATTTATAATAACCAAGACATAGAAAGAAACTAAGTGTCCATCAATGGATGAATGGATAAAGAAGATGCTGTATATAGATTCAATGGAATATTATTCATCCATAAAAAAGAATGAAACTTTGCTATTCGCAACAACATGGATGGATCTTGAGGGAACTATGCTAAGTGAAAGAAACAGACAGAGAAATACAAATATTAAAAGCTAAAACAAAAACAAAAAAAACAGAGCTTATAGATATGGAGAACAGATTGTTGACTGCCAGAGGTAGGAGGTGAGTGAAATAGGTGAAGGGTCAAAAGGTGAACATTTCCAGTTATAAAATAAATAAGTCATGGGGATGTAATGTACAGCATGGTGATTATAATTAATGATACTGTATTGCCTATTTGAAACTGGCTAAGAAAGTAAATCTTAAAGTTTTCTTTACAAGAAAAAATTTGTAAAAATGATATTATTCTATTGATGGGTTTGTAACAAAGCAAGGGTGGGATATGCTTGTTATTATACCACTAATCACTCCTACGTATCTTCCTTGCACACCCAACAGATAAGATGATGCATATTCATCATTTGGAACTTAATACTATTTGTCTTACCATCCTCAAATGGAGAAAAAGAAAAAGAAAGAAAGAGGAAGCACCGCTTGTAGGGCTGCTCTTTTTCCAAAGAATAATCACCTTGTTGATTTGGAGCGCTGCCTTTGCCACTGCCCTCACCTAGGAAGATCTGAGACAGGATAATATGAGAGGGCAGAAAAGAAGCCATAAGGAAATATTTCCTTGATACTCAGTATTTGGAGGCCTCCTGTTTGTTTCTTAGAGCAATGATTAAGGCTAGGGTCAGTTCTTTCATCTGGCTTGTGCTGGTGTATTCCTTGACTCTTTTTTTGTTTGTTTGTTTTAATTGGGGTATAGTTGCTTTACAATATTGTATTAGTTTCTGCTGCACAACGAAGTGAATCAGCTATACGTATACATATACCCTTCTTTCTTGGACCTCCCTCCCATTGCCCCCCATCCCACCCATCTAGGTCATCACAGAGCACCAAGCTGAACTCCCTGTGTTATACAGCAGGTTCCCACTAGCTATCTGTTTTATACATGGTGGTGTATATGTATCAATCCCAATCTCCCAATTCATTCCACCCCCTTCCCCCACCACGCCCACACATCTGTTCTCTGTGTCTGTGCCTCTATTCCTGCCCTGGCTCATCTGTACCATTTTTCTAGATTCCACATATATGCATTAATATACAATATTTTTCTCTTTATGACATACCTCACTCTGTATGACAGACTCTATCTAGGTCCATCCACATCTCTACAAAAGACCCAATTTCGTTCCTTTTTATAGCTGAGTAATATTCCATTGTATATATCTTCTTTATCAACTCATCTGTTGATGGGCATTTAGGTTGCTTCCATGTCCTGGCTATTGTAAATAGTGCTGCAACAAATATTGGGATGCATGTGTCTTTTTGAATTATGTTTTTTTTCAGGGCCTATGCCCAGTAGTGAGATTGCTGGGTCATATGATAGTTCTAGTTTCAGTTTTTTAAGGAAACTCCATACTGTTCTCCACAATGGCTGTGTCAACTTACATTTCCACCAACAGTGCAAGTGGGTTCCCTTTTCTCCACACTCTCTGCAGCATTTATTGTTTGTAGATTTTTTGATGATGGCCATTCTGACTGGCATGAGGTGATATCTCATTGTAGTTTTGACCTGCATTTCTCTAATAATTGGTGATGTTGAGCATCTTTTTATGTGCCTCTTGACCATCTGTATCCCTTCATTGGAGAGATGTCTATGTAAGTATTCTGCTCATTTTTGGATTGGGTTGTTTGTTTTTTTGATATTGAGCTGCATGGGCTGTTTGTGTATTTTACTGTATCGTAATATAACTTTTTCATTCTCCTAGATGTCTGCTTTACGTGTTGTAACTTCAGAGAAAATAAAGGAAAGCAAATATTCAGGGATCAACATATTTGCCTTACTTTATTTATTTACTTATTTTTTACATCTTTATTGGAGTATAATTGCTTTACAATGGTGTGTTAGTTTCTGCTTTTGATAGAATTCGCCTGTGAAGCCATCTGGTCCTGGGCTTTTGTTTGTTGGAAGATTTTTAATCACAGTTTCAATTTCAGTGCTTGTGATTGGTCTGTTCATATTTTATATTTCTTCCTGATTCCATCTTGGCAGTTGTGCATTTCTAAGAATTTGTCCATTTCTTCCAGGTTGTCCATTTTATTGGCATAGAGTTGCCTTTTGTAATCTTTCCTGATCTTTTGTATTTCTGTAGCGTCAGTTGTTACTTCTCCTTTTTCATTTCTACTTCTATTGATTTGAGTCTTCTCCCTTTTTTTCTTGATGAGTCTGGCTAATGGTTTATCAATTTTGCTTATCTTCTCAAAGAACCAGTTTTTAGTTTTATTGACCTTTGTTATAGTTTCCTTCATTTCTTTTTCATTTATTTCTGATCTGATTTTTATGATTTCTTTCCTTCTGCTAACTTTGGGGTTTTTTTGTTCTTCTTTCTCTAATTGCCTTAGGTGCAAGTTTAGGTTGTTTATTCGAGATGTTTCCTGTTTCTTAAGGTAGGATTGTATTGCTATAAACTTCCCTCTTAGAACTGCTTTTGCTGCATCCCATAGATTTCGGGTCGTCATGTCTCCATTGTCATTTGTTTCTAGGTATTTTTTGATTTCTTCTTTGATTTCTTCAATGATCACTTCGTTATAAACTAGTGTATTGTTTAGCCTCCATGTGTTTGTATATTTTACAGATCTTTTCCAGTAATTGATATTTAGTCTCATAGCATTGTGGTCAGAAAAGACGCTTGATACAATTTCAATTTTCTTAAATTTACCCGGACTTGATTTGTGACCCAAGATATGATCTATCCTGGAGAATATTCCATGAGCACTTGAGAAAAATGTGTATTCTGTTGTTTTTGGATTTGCCTTATTTATTGAATGACACCATTTCCTCCTTCTTTGAATATCAAGTATGAATAAGCAGTACCTATTTCAATCGCTGGAGGAGTTGTAAATCAATCTTACATCGAGGACACCCAAAAGAAATATCATGTGGACCAACAATGTAAGCTACAGCCTAACTTAAAATTTTATAGTATTTACATTTAAAAAAGAAAAGGCAAAGTGTTTAATAATTTATTTTAACCTAATATTTCTAAAATATTTTGTCAATACACAATCAATAAAAAGGAACAAGATATTTTACATTTTTTTTTATGCTGGGTTTTCAAAACCATGGGTATTGTACAATTAAAGCACATCTCAGTTTGGATGAAACACATTTCAAGTGCTCAAGAGCCACGTGTGGTTTGTGGCTACCATAATGGGAAGCACAGGAATAGTCCTTTCATTTCCCAGCTTTAGGTACATGGAAATGGGGGGCTCCTAATTGTCCCCTGTGTTAGTGGGTCCTGGGTTATGTCTCCTGCATACTCTGACTCTATTGAATTGAAAATTTGAAATAAACTTTATGCAAATGTCATCAGGGTAGAAGTCATCTTAAGTATTCAGCTTTCATTTGTGAGTTGTCATATTCACTTGTGGGTTTTTTTTCAATTTTTAATTTTTTATTGTAATTTATGAATATTCCTTAAAGGACAATATACATACAGAAAAATGAACCCGCCCAAAGAGCCCAAATCAAAGAGTGGTCCCAAAGTAAACACAGCGGCATACCTAGTACCCAGCTCAAAAATTAAACCAACACCACCACAAAAGAAGTCACCCTTGGGTCACTTCCCAGATCAGTTTTTCTCCAAAAGTAATCACTAGCTTGACTTTTAACACCATGTGTTTATAACACCTGCTTTATCAACTTTATATACATGGAGTCATACAGTATGTACTCTCTTATTTCTACTTTCTTTCATTCACCATTATGTTTTTGTTTTGTTTTGTTTTTTCGTGGTACACGGGCCTCTCACTGTTATGGCCTCTCTCGTGTGGAGCACAGGCTCTGGTTGTGCAGGTTCAGCGGCCATGGCTCACGGGCCCAGCTGCTCTGCAGCATGTGAGATCTTCCCAGACCAGGGCACGAACCTGTGTTCCCTGCATCGGCAGGCAGACTTTCAACCACTGTGCCACAAGGGAAGCCCTATTATGTTGGTTTTAAATCGTTTTTGATTTCTATGAATACTTTCCTAAATTGCCAGGACATTGATACATTTTGAGAAAGAGAATAGCAGTCTCTTACAGCCAAGAACTGACCTATCACTGTCAGGTGTTTCTAGGAGCTAACTAGTCACTCACAGCTAGGCCAAGGTATTCTGCTGTGGAGCATAAACAATTTCACAGAACACCATCAGACAAGGTCTCTCTAGGATCATGATGGATCCACATGAAACCATGTTCATTCCTTAATAATTGAAGAAATCAGGAATTAAAAAAAAAGAAACAGAACATATACCAAACCATAAAAATATCAAAATTCTCTCTATTCTGGCTAATACAAGTGACCTACTGTTTCTTTAAGAACTATAGCTTTAGACATGTCTCATTCTTCCTACCTTCTAGATAAGATCTATTAAGATGCCCAATCATAGAATTATCTTCATATTCTGACAGCATACAATTTAGAACAAAGCCCAGTTCCTTGATTCCTCCCCCCAAATCACATACAAAAGCCAAATCCTGTAAGTACTTTCTATTACCCTATTACTGAGACATTTTAGCTTTCCATCATGTGCTTTCTCTTCTGTTGCAACAAGTAGAAAACAAAACAACACAATTGTGTTCATCTGCCAATCACAGATGGGTACTGATAATTTAAAATATTAAAATATTTAAAATGTAATAAATGAATAAAAGAATGAATGAAATTTGGTCATTGGATTGTTATCATAAACTTTGTATGCTGTGGTCTTCTACCTTATCCTAAAGCTGTGTATGTATATGTCTCATCTTCTCTAATAAAATTTAGTCTTTCAGAAAGTTTTAAAAATATATGTAATTTTTATATCTTTCATTTATATGCTTGTAGATTTTTTCATTTGTTCATCAAAATCATTAAGTGCTCTTATATTTAGGGCTATCATACAATCAATATTTGATGAAAAACGTCATGAGCAAATTAATGCTTAGATTATTAGTGAGAGATGAGCTCCATCATTTGTCTTCTTTGCTTAATTCTTCCAGACACCAATGACACAAATGATAAGTGATGGGATAGTGACCTGGAAAGAATATTTTTCTTTGTGCTGACCATTGTCACGTCATATTCAAACTCTTAAACTTTGACATAATTAAATCCTTTTCTAACCAATGTTACCAAAATGATCTGATGTGGATGATCTATTTTAAAGAGGATGTCACGATGTATTCACATTCAGGAAGCCATGAGCTCTAAATCTCTCCTCCTCTTCACCTGGAATATGTGCTGAGTGACTGTCATCTACTCCACAATTACAGCTTCTTGTATGATTTGCTAGTCAGTAGCATGAGAAGATCTGTACCTAGACTTGGCACAAATGGATTGTGTGATGGGAGTCCTGGGGAACATTTATGATGCTTGTGCTATTGAAACTGCTGTTCTGGGTTTTCTTTTTCCTGTTTCAAAGACTGTCCATGACAGTGGCAGAGACAGCCAATGATTTAAGAGTGAAGGATAGTGCTGCTGTTATAGCTGTCTTGTCTGTGATGAATGGAGGCATAGCAAGCAAGAAGGAAAGAAGATGTGAAATAAGAGAAGAAGGATAGAAAATGACAGATTTAAAGCCATTCTCTAAAACATCTGCCAGTTTGCCCTGTGAGGTAAAATACACAATTTTAATTTTGAGAGATTTTATGGATTGTCATGCTAAATTTGTTTGAATCATGGTTTTAAATATAAATCCCCATCTATTTAACAATTACACTAGCCTGGGAGGAAATTCTATTTATTCTCTGTTCTTAGACTTCTTGAAATTTTGATTTTTTTGCTGAAATAGTACACAAAATACTGTTTTCAATAAAGTATGTGGTGAGATATTAAAAAATACTTTGTAAATGTTAGCTTTTTTGGGCAGATATTTTTGTACCATGTTTTGCTCTCATTTGGAAAAACTTTATAAAATGTTGATAAGACCACCATGAATTTTCTAAAATTTGATTATGTAAACAAACATTTACAAAGCACATTCTTTGTTATCTCTACAATGGTGACTGCTATAAGAAACAAACAAGCAAACAAAAAGAAGGATAGGATACACTTTTACACCATTAAAACTTTAAAATATTGAATCAAATCTAACATTTGAATACACAAAACAATTGATTAACAAAGTCAGTATACAATATGGGCCAATAGGGAACACTCCTTTGAGATTTTGGTATAATCAGAAAGGGAAAGACCAATGTTAACTAGCTTTATCATGAATGCTTTAATAAAACATCGATCAACAGATGGGTCAAGAGGGTAATTATAAGGATTCAAATTTTTACTCTAAGCTGTGTTAACCGAGAATTTAGTCATCTTTCATCATTCCTGTAGAACTGGGGAATGAATTTCAGAGGATGCTATTTGCATGGGATATGAAGAATTCCCTAAGAAGAAACTCATTCTAGGAAGAAGACCATAAGGCAGCTATGCCTGCTCTGAAAGCACTACTGCAGAATAGAAGAAGAGAGACAATTATGAATATGGCTGAACTCTTGCCAAGACACCATGGATTTGTACTTGTCCATAAGAAGGAGCAATCTCCCTGGAAGTCTATCATCGCAAAAATTTCTGTGATATATTGGGAGTACAAAGCAGCACTATTTGGGTGAGGTGTAACAGGGTAAATCACTCCAAAAGGTATGTGTAGGTGATCCTTTCTTGCTCCATCAGAGAACATAGAGCATTAACTAAATCCACAACCTTGGCTACATCTGTAGTGTGGGCATTCCAGAGACAGTAGTTTCTGCACTGTATGGCACTGGCATCAGCAGGAGTTGGTACCAGAGCCACTGCTGTGAGCAGTGTCACATCAGCCCCTGTGGGAGTGTCAGCACACAACTGCATTGAGCTTGTGTACCTGCACAGTCCTCATAGACATTGGATGACAACAAGACAATTAGGAACTTAAGTAGCTAAGGAAGAACAGCATATTGCAGTTGAAAACACTATTTTTTTTTTTGGAAGTATACATACCCACACACACATATATTTTGGGGTAATCTCAGATATAATTTTGGTGGGAATGTGGAAAGAAAAGGGCATAGAAGTACCACATTGATAGATTTATTAGTTTGTTCAGGCTGTTATAACAAAATACCATAAGTTGGGTGACTTATAAATCACAATTTATTTCTCACAGTTCTGGAAACTGGAAAGTTTAAGATCATGGTACTGGGAGCTTCACTGTCTAGAGAAAGCCTTTTTCCTCGTTCAAAGATGACTGTCTTTTTCCTGTGTCCTCACATGGCAGACAGGGTTACCTGGGATCTCTTCTATAAGGTCACTAATCGCATTCATGAGGACTCTACCCTCATGATCTAATCTCTTCCCAAAAGGCCCAATCTCCTAATACCATCACATTGGGTTGGAGGGGGGGGGGGGGGGGGGGGGCACATTCAGTCTATAGTAGTAGAGATGGAAAATACAGAGAAATACCATTTTAATAACCATGGAGATCCCATCTCCTCTCTCCCTGGGACTTTGGGGTCAAGTCCACAGAAGGGTTTTGTATGGGCAGAAGAGAGTCTGTTTTTTGGATGGGTCAGGAAAACACTGTGCTTACTGCTTTGAGGAAAAGAATTTGGTAAATATAAAAACCACTGAGGCCATATATACACTGGATTATTTTGAGTTCTACTCAGGATACTTTTTAATCCATACATTTAATTAAGTTTTTCCAGGAAAGGCTGGCCTGGAGTATATGGATTGCTAGCTCAAAGAATAATGTGTCCAATAACGTAATGTGTCCACATGATAATGTTCTAAATTTTATCTTTAGTTAAATTGCTTTGCACACCCTGTCTTGTGAAACAGGTGGTGAGCTTGGTGAGAACAGAGGCATATTTGTAATAGTAGAGTGTTTAGTGCTGAACAGAGTGAACTTTAGAACTGAATCTTGGTTTTTCAGCTTACACACTATGTAACTTTAGACAAAATAGTTGACCTCAGTTCTCACATGTAAAAAAAAAAATGTAATAAATAGTAACAGTAATAGTAATCATACCATCTATTTCACATGGTTGCTGGGAGATCAAATGTTTAATATTTATAAAGAACTTGGAAGAGTCTTTCACACTTATTAACTATTCACTAAATGATAACTCCATTGATGTGCACTTAGAGCTGTTTGATTTATATTTCCTGCTTATCTAATTTGATGGCAGAGAAATTTTCAACATAGCCCTACAACTTAACATCATTTATAATTAAAATTTACCCACAAGCAATATTTATATTTTAGTTCACTTAACGAAAATAATTTTTTTTAAAGTCTAGTTAAAAAACAAAACATTTGTATATAATCGTGAAGATCAGTTGTACTAATGAATCTCTACTCTGAAATTACAAAATGTCAAAATTTTTCATATATTACTTATTTAATATATCAACATAAAATGCAGAAGAAATAACAAAAAGTGCAATAAACCTCTACATAAGTTTTAAAACCCAAAGCTATTTCGTATTGTTTGGAAAATAAAATCTCCACAATTCCAAGATTTTACTCTAAAAATCCTCTTGTGGATTTCAATGATCTACAAAAATGATTATTCAGATATTCATGGAATTCATCCAGGACCTGTCAGAAAATCAGGGAGATAATTCCATATTTGATCATTTTTGCTACACATGTATATATTGAAGGGATTCATAACTGTTGGATAATATTTGTAGCAAAGCAAATAAGATTTTTCTTTTAAGGTAATTGAGAAAAGTAAAGCCTATATAAAATTAATGTTATCAATGTAGAGAGCCATTTTAGATATTTTCTTTTTAAAACACTGGTATTTAAGCTTTTATTATTCCAATCAATACTTATTTTGACTATTCATAGGTAAACCACTCTGGAAGGTAAATTGGAAGTGAGACAGACTGGGACCTGGGACACTTTGCTTCAGTGCTGCAGTGCTTGCACCTGGACATACCTCTCCTCAAGCAGCAAAATACAAAGAAACTATATGGGACTAAAAGTGACTGCATACATGCACAGTTGGGGAAAATTCTGGACAAAAGACACAAAGAGACCAAAAAAAACCTGACTGAAAAGTTTGAAGATCCATGAGCAAAGGCAGGGGTTCCAGAGCAAAAGCAGGGTACTGCACATGCACCAAGCGCAAAATACCACCTAATGGGTGCGCAGACCATCTAAGCCACCCCTCTGGCCCAAACCCTGGTCATACCCCTACCCTCACCCCATATAAGGAGCAAGCTCACCCCCTCTCAGGGAGCAAACAAACAAAGGAACCTGTTGTTTGTTCTTGCTCCCCCACTGTTGCAGCAGCGGTCGTAATAAAGCCTTGCCTGGATTTCTTGTTTGGCCTCTGATCAATTTCTATTTATTAAGGAGGCCAAGAACCCTGGTTAGTAACAGAAGCATATAAAGATCACTTAATAGTTTTAAAATTTAGAATAGACTAGAAGAAAGTTACTATGGACTGAATGATGTCCCTCTAAAATTAATATGTTGAAGACCTAGACCCAAGTATCTCAGGATACGTATTTGAAGATAAGGCCTTTTAAAGAGCTAATTAGATTAAAAATGAGTCCATTAGAGCGGACTTCAACCCACCTCAGTCTGACTGGTGTTCTTATAAGAAGAGAAAAAAAGACATCAGGGACATGTTTGCACATAGGAAAGACCATGTAAAGACACAGGATAAGGAGACCATCTGCAAGCCAAGGAGAGAGGACTCAAAAGAAACCAAACCTCCCAACACGTGATCTTGGACTTCCAGCCTCCAGAACTGGAGGAAAATAAGCTTCTGCTGTTTAAGCAAACAAGTCCATGGTATTTTGTTTCAGCAGCCCTAGAAAACTAATACAAAAGCATACCACTTTCTAAAATGATTTTGGGACCAGAATAGACTTTTTCACCTCTGAGTTCTCATCAGAAACTAGTGTCAATATTTGTAAAACATCTCATAATATGTTGTATTTTTCAGTTTATACTTGCTTAATCTATCATTCCATGTAGAGTTTAAACCACTCAAGGACAAAAATTTCATGTATTATTTATTTATGTACTTGATATATGTAACATAGATTTATTGTAGGAGATAAACACTTGCCTGTTAAGTGAATGCTTGATTTTGTTTACCAGAGGGAAAACTGTAAAAGGAGAAATTATATAGATGTATCTAGGCCATAATGTATTATCATTAAGATGTTTATGAAAGCAAACACCAAGAGAGGAGAAAGTTCGGGTGAATTTATTGAATTGGTTTTGGGTATAGTAAGTATGAGTTCTTGGTTCTCATCTTTGTTAAAAATTACTTAATGCAACAAATATGGGATGAGGAGTCAAGAGAATAGAATATGTGAGAGTCACCAAGATATACACAAATAGTGAAGCCGTGTAAATAGATGGTATTTCATAGGAAAGAAAGGCAAGAACAAAACCTTGATAATCCTGCATATTAAAAAGTTGGATACAAGAAAAAGTGCCAGTGAATAAGTTGAAAAGGAACATAGAGGAAAGAGCTAGATAGAAAAATCCAACACCACAGAGGAAAAACATTTGAGGAAGAGATAATCAAGCTTGTCAAATACTGAATATAAAGTAAAAGAGATGAGGACTGAAATAATAATTCTGAAGTGAAATACTAATAATAAACTTAGTAGTGAAATAGATAAAAATCTTCAAACAAAATGAGAAAGAGTATATGTGTTAGATGCTACTATTGTTCATTGATATACAGTTCTCTTCTTCCAGGCACATAAAAGTCGACTCTTCCCTGTGACTTACAAAAGGGTGAGATCAGGTAACTAATATTGATTAATGAAATGTGAGGAAAAATAAAATATTACACCTTGACTAACTATTTAATTACCAAGAAAAGCCACACTGTGTCTTCTCCTACTGATAGGGAG
Source organism: Neophocaena asiaeorientalis asiaeorientalis (assembly GCF_003031525.2). NCBI lineage: Eukaryota > Metazoa > Chordata > Mammalia > Artiodactyla > Phocoenidae > Neophocaena > Neophocaena asiaeorientalis. Next base: position 1,477,528 of record NW_020173488.1, on the reverse strand, counting down.
ACCCACATGATCCAGAGTACAGCTCTAGAAGGGCTCTGAGTTACTCTGTGGGCAGGATTCCACTATCCTGATTGATACAATGAGCTATGAAGAAATGGAAACAGGTTAAACTAGGCTAATCTTTTAGGTGTTTTCTGATAAATGACTAGTAAAAAATAGAATGGTAGTTTGAGAAGTAAACAAAATTAAGGCAATGTTTTTTATGTGAGTGACATAATATTTTTGTAGCCAAGGAAAATGAATGAGTAAAGAGGGTGATTGAAAACCTAAGAGTGGTATAATGAATGGAAGGAATATTCAAAGAAAATAAGGCAAAATCCTCAGTTTCTTGGGAAATTGTATGAATAAAACTCATGGTTGAGTTTACCACAGGCTTGTGGATACGGTGTAAGTACCACCAAAGGCTAGCCAAGATATGAAGCTATGTAGAGAATGAGTGAGGAATGGAGATATAGTTGAAATTGTATCTACTGCACCCAGGATTAGTAACAAGATGAATTTATGCAGACATGGATGATAGATGGGTAACTGTTAAGGTGTTGAGAGTATCTAAACGTAATTAGTCATTCTTACTGTCAAGCTTGAACAAAGTTTAGAGGTAGCCAGGAGAATTGTTTAATTTCATCTGAAGAAGATCAAGGAAAGATGAAGACAGAAGATAATACTCTTGTAAGTGTTTTTGGAAGATAAACAAGAGTCTGATCGGGAGATGGATTACGGGAAGCCATTTCACTTCACAGGGAAGTCAACAATTTAAAAAAGGAAGAGATTATTTAATAAGGCTATAAGACAAAAGTAACCAAATAATATATAGAATAACCATTCCAACATGTGTCAAACTTCAAAGTGTTTTTGATATTTTCTGCTAATTAAAAGGACCCATTCCAGTTAGTCATAAAAATATTTCAATATGGTCATATTAAACCTTTTGATGTTTTACCTTAGTGCTTATCTTTAAAGTTGTAATCATCTTTATGATGCTACTCTGAAACTGCTCCAAATTTACTATAGCAACTTACTTTGTGATGCCTCAACTTTTGGCACAGTGTTCTAAACAATTCTGAGGAACGACTAATGTAATCACTTTCAATAACTCAAGTGACAAAATTCTGCCATTTGCTTAAGAAAACTTCCAAAATAAGTTCAATTACCATTATGAGAAAAAATTTCTACTTAGTCAACTCTGATTATAGTTGTTTTTTTAATTTTTAATTTCACACTATCTTGGCATTAACTTAACCATCAATCATTTCCCATCTGTATTCCTATAGTTTTCTTTATCCCTTCATTATAGCAATTGTCTCACTGTTGTGATTATTCTATCTCCTCCAAGAAGCTCTGCAAGGAGAAGGATTTTTTTTAATCTCAGTAACTATAGTTAATAAAATTTCAATACATTTTATATCAATAAATTATTCATCCAGGACAATAAAAGGCAAACTAATTTTCAAAGATGCTAAGCTGCTTAAGTTAAAATACTAGTCAACAAAAATCTATAGCCATCAGTTATATCTAAAATATTTCTAGAAAAAGGTTCTAAAATTTCCTCTGTCCATATGAGGTATAATCTTCAGAAGTGATCTTGAATTGTAGGGCACATATTGTATTAGATAAGATGAAGATATAAATACTAAAATATTGTATATGTAGGGAGCATTTTACAGCATATACATATTTTATACACATGTGATTCTTGAAACATCCATATACAGAAGGCAGGACTGGCAATATTATCTTCCTATTTCAGAGGACAACACTAAAAGACTAAAATCTTGGTATTTTTTCTAAAATTGCCCAACTACTAAATGACATTTGGATATTACCCAGTTTTCCTAGATCCGGGTTTATATTTTTTCTAGTAAATCATTACATAAATTCAACAGGCAAAGAGTTATAAAAGAAAATGTCTATATTAAAGCAATGAAACCATAGAGAATAAGGGTAAAAATTGTATCTTGGGACTATTGATAATGTAGCAGAAAATTACTCTCTAAGGAGAATTTAAACATGAAGTGAATTTTTTTTGAATTTTATTTTATTTATTTTTTTATAGAGCAGGTCCTTATTACTCATCAATTTTATACACATCAGTGTATACAAGTCAATCCCAATCACTCAATTCATCATACCCCCACCCCCACCCACCTACCACTTTTCTCCTTTAGTGTCCATACGTTTGTTCTCTACATCTGTGTCTCAATTTCTGCCCTGCAAACCAGTTAATCTGTACCATTTTTCTAAGTTCCACATATATGTTAATATACAATATTTGTTTTTCTCTTTCTGACTTACTTCACTCTGTATGACAGTCTCTAGATCCATCCACGTCTCTACAAATGAGGCAATTTCATTCCTTTTTATGGCTGAGCAATATTCCACTGAATATATGTACCACATCTTCTTTATCCATTCGTCTGTCGATGGACATTTAGGTTGCTTCCATGACCTGGCTATTGTAAATAGTGCTGAAATGAACATTAGGGTGAATGTGTCTTTTTGAATTATGGTTTTCTCTGGGTATATTCCCAGTAGTGGGATTGCTGGGTCATATGGTAATTCTATTGTTAGATTTTTAAGGAACCTCCATACTGTTGTCCATAGTGGCTGTATCAATTTACATTCCCACCAACAGTGTAAGAGGGTCCCGTTTTCTCCACACCCTCTCCAGCATTTGCTGTTTGTAGATTTTCTGATGATGCCCATTCTAACTGGGGTGAGGTGATACATCATTGTAGTTTTGATATGCATTTCTCTAATAATTCGTGATGTTGAGCAGCTTTCCATGTGGTTCATGTGGCCATCTGTGTGTCTCCTTTGGAGAAATGTCTATTTACATCTTCTGCCCATTTATGCACTGGGTTGTTCATTTTTTAATATTGAGCTGCATGAGCTGTTTATATATTTTGGAGATTAATCCTTTGTCCATTGATTTGTTTGCAAATACTTTCTCCCATACTGAGGGTTGTCTTTTCGTTTGTTTATGGTTTCGTTTGCTGTGCAAAAGATTTGAAGTTTCATAAGGGCCCATTTACTTATTTTTGTTTTTATTTCCATTACTCTAGGAGGTGGATCAAAAAACATCTTGCTGTGATTTAAGTCAAAGAGTGTTCTTCCTATGCTTTCCTCTAAGAGTTTTATAGTGTCCGGTCTTACATTTAGGTCTCGAATCCATTTTGAGTTTATTTTTGTGTATGGTGTTAGGGAGTGTTGTAATTTTATTCTTTTACATGTAGCTGTCCACTTTTCCCAGCACCACTTATTGAAGAGACTGTCTTTTCTCCATTGTATATCCTTGCCTCCTTTGCCATAGATTAGTTGACCATAGGTGTGTGGGTTTTTCTCTGGGCTTTCAGTCTTGTTCCATTGATCTATGTTTCTGTTTTTGTGCCAGTACAATACTGTCATTATGACTGTAGGTTTGTAGTATAGTCTGAAGTCAGGGAGTCTGATTCCTGCAGCCCCGTTTTTTTCCCTCAAGACTGCTTTGGCTATTGGGGGTCGTTTGTGTCTCTATACAAATTTTAAGACTTTTTTGTTCTACTTCCGTAAAAACTGCCCTTGGTAATTTGATAAGGATTGCATTGAATCTGTAGATTGCTTTGGGTAGTATACTCATTTTCACAATATTGATTCTTCCAATCCAAGATGGAATATCTCTCCATCTGTTGGTATCATCTTTAATTCCTTTCATCAGTGTCTTATAGTTTTCTGCATATAAGACTTTTGGCTTCCTAGGTAGGTTTCTTCCTAGGTATTTTATTCTTTTTGTTGCAGTAATAAATGGGAGTGTTTCCTTAATTTCTCTTTCAGATATTTCACCATTAGTGTATAGGAATGCAAGAGATTTCTGTGCATTAATTTTGTATCCTGCAACTTAACCAAATTCATCGATTAGCTCTAATAGTTTTCTGGTGGCACCTTTACGATTCTCTATGTATAGTATCATGTCATCTGCAAATAGTGACAGTTTTACTTCTTCTTTTCCAATTTGTATTTTCTTTTTTCTTTTTATTCTCTGATTGTCATGGCTAGGACTTCCAAAACTATGCTGAATAATAGTGGTGAGAGGGAACATCCTTGTTTTGTTCCTGATCTTAAAGGAAATGCTTACATTTTGTTACCATTGAGAATGATGTTGCTGTGGATTTGTCATATATGTCCTTTATTATGTTGAGGTAGGTTCCCTCTATGTCCACTTTCTAGAGAGTTTTTATCATAAATGGGTGTTGAATTTTGTCAAAAGCCTTTTCTGCATCTATTGGGATGATCATATGGTTTTTATTCTTCAGTTTGTTAAAATGGTGTGTCACATTGATTGATTTGCGTATATTGAAGAATCCTTGCATCCCTGGGATAAATCCCATTTGATCATCATGTATGATCCTTTTAACATGTTGCTGGATTCTGTTTGCCAGTATTTTGTTGAGGCTTTTTGCATCTATATTCATCAGTGATATTGGTCTGTAATTTTCTTTGTTTGTAGTATTTTTGTCTGGTTTTCCTATCAGGGTGAAGGTGGTCTCATAGAATGCTTTTGGGAGTGTTCCTTCCTCTGCAAATTTTGGAAGAGTTTGAGAAGGATGGGTGTTAGCTCTTCTCTAAATGTTTGATAGAATTCACCTGTGAAGACATCTGGTCCTGGACTTTTGTTTGTTGGAATATTTTTAATCACAGTTTCAATTTCATTACTTGTGATTGGTCTGTTCATATTTTCTACTTCTTCCTGGTTCAGTCTTGGAAGGTTATAACTTTCTAAGAATTTGTCCATTTCTTCCAGGTTGTCCATTTTATTAGCATAGGGTTCCTTGTAATAGACTCAGGAGGCTTTGTATTTCTGCAGTGTCCATTGTAACTTCTCCTTTTTCATTTCTAATTTTATTGATTTGAGTCCTCTCCCTCTTTTTCTTGATGAGTCTGACTAATGGTTTATCAATTTTGTTTATCTTCTCAAAGACCCATCTTTTAGTTTTATTCATCTTTACTATTGTTTTCTTTGTTTCTATTTCATTTATTTCTGGTCTGATCTTTATGATTTATTTCCTTCTGCTAACTTTGGGTTTTGTTTGTTCTTCTTTCTCTAGTTCCTTTAGGTGTAAGATTAGATTTTTTATTTGAGACTTTTCCTGATTCTTGAGGTAAGCTTGTATAGCTATAAACTTCACTCTTAGAACAATTTTGCCGCATCCCAGAGGTTTTGGATCGTCGTGTTTTCATTGTCATCTGTCTCTAGGTATTTTTTGATATCCTCTTTGATTTTTTCAGTTATCTCTTGGTTACACAGTAGCGTATTTTTAGCCTCCATGTGTTTGTGTTTCTTACTTTTTTCCCCTGTAATTCATTTCTAATCTCATAGCATTGTGGTCAGAAAAGTTGCTTGATATGATTTCATTGTTATTAAATTTACTGTGGCTTGATTTGTGACCCAAGATGTGACCTATCCTGGAGAATATTCTATGTGCCCTTGAGAAAAAAGTGTAATCTGCTGTTTTTGGATGGAATGTCCTATAAATATCAATAAAATCTATCTGTTCTATTGTGTCATTTAAAGCTTCTGTTTCCTTATTCATTTTCATTTTGGATGATCTGTCCATTGGTGTAAGTGAGATGTTAAGGTCCCCCACTATTACTGTGTTACTGTCGATTTCTTCTTTTATAGTTGTTAACATTTGCCTTATGTATTGAGGTGTTCCTATGTTGGGTGAATATATATTTATAATGGTTATATATTCTTCTTGGATTGATCCCTTCATCTTTATGTAGTGTCCTTCCTTGTCTCTTGTAACATTCTTTATTTTAAAGTCTATTTTATCTGATATGAGTATTGCTACTCCAGCTTTCTTTTGAATATCTTTTTCTATCCCCTCACTTTCAGTCTGTATGTGTCCCTAGGTCTGAAGTGGGTCTCTTGTAGACAGCACATAGAAGGGTCTTATTTTTATATCCATACAGCAAGCCTGTGTCTTTTGGTTGGAGCATTTAATGCATTGACATTTAAGGTAATTATCAACATATATGTTCCTATGATCATTTTCTTAATTGTTTTGGGTTTGTTTTTGTAGGTGCTTTTCTTCTCTTTTGTTTCCCACTTAGAGAAGCTCCTTTAGCATTTGCTGTAGAGCTGGATTTGTGGTGCTGAATTCTCTTAGCTTTTGCTTGTCTGTAAAGCTTTTGATTTCTCCATTGAAGCTGAATGAGATTGTTGCCGGGTAGAGTAATCTTCATTGTAGGTTCTTCCCTTTCATCACCTTAAGTATATCATGCCACTCCCTTCTGGCTTGTAGAGTTTCTGCTGGGAAATCAGCTGTTAACCTTATGGGAGTTCCCTTGTATGTTATTTGTCATACTTCCCTTGTTGCTTTTAATAATTTTTCTTTGTCTTTAATTTTTGCCAGTTTGATTAATATGTGTCTCAGCGTGTTTCTCCTTGGGTTTATCCTGCATGGGATTCTCTGCACTTCCTGGAGTTGGGTGGCTATTTCCTTTCCCATGTCAGGGAAGTTTTTGACTATAATCTCTTCAAATATTTTCTTGGGTCCTTTCTCTCTCTCTCTTCTCCTTCTGGGACCCCTATAATGTGAATGTTGTGTTTAATGTTTTCCCAGAGGTCTCTTAGGCTGTCTTCATCTCTTTTCATTCTTTTTTCTTTATTCTGTTCTGCAGCAGTGAATTTCACCATTCTGTCTTCCACGTCACTTATCCATTCTTCTGCCTCAGTTATTCTGCTATTGATTCCTTCTAGTGTAGTTTTCATTTCAGTTATTGTATTGTTCATCTCTGTTTGTTTGTTCTTTAATTCTTCTAGGTTTTTAAAAAAAACATTTCTTGTGTTTTCTCAATCTCTGCCTCCATTCTTTTTCCGAGGTCCTGGATCATCTTCCCTATCATTATTCTGAACTTTTTTTCTGGAAAGTTGCCTATCTCCACTTCATTTAGTTGCTTTTCTGGGGTTTTATCTTGTTTCTTCATCTGTTACATAGCTCTTTGCCTTTTCATCTTGTCCATCTCTCTGCGAATGTGGTTTTTGTACCACAGGCTGCAGGATTGTAGTTCTTCTTGCTTCTGCTGTCTGCCCTCTGGTGGATGAGGCTTTCTAAGTGGCTAGTGCAAGTTTCCTGATCAGAGGGACTGGTGGTGGGTAGAGCTGACTGTTGCTCTGGTGGGCAGAGCTCAGTAAAACTTTAATTTACTTGACTGCTGATGGGTGGGGCTGGGTTCCCTCCCTGTTGGTTGTTTGGCCTGAGGCAACCCAACACTGGAGCCTACCTGGGCTGTTTGGTGGGGCTAATGGCCGACTCTGGGATGGCTCATGACAAGGAGTGCTTCCCAGAACTCTGCTGCCAGTATCCTTGTCCCCATGGTGAAACAGAGCCACCTCTCACCTCTGCAGGAGACCCTCCAACACTAGCAGGTAGGTCTGGTTCAGTCTCCCCTGGGGTCACTGCTCCTTCCTTTCGGTCCCGATGCGCACACTAATTTGTGTGTGTCCTCCAAGAATGGAGTCTCTCTTTCCCCCAGTCCTCTCAGAGTCCTCCAATCAAATCCCACTAGCCTTCAAAGTCTGATTTTCTAGGAATTCCTCCTCCCATTGCTGGACCCCCAGGTTGGGAACCTGTCGTAGGGCTCAGAATCTTCACTCCAGTGGGTCAACTTCTGTGGTATAAGTGTTCTCTAGTCTGTGAGTCACCCACCCAGCAGTTAAGGGATTTGATGTTACTGTGACTGCTCCCCTCCTACCATCTCATTGTGGCTTCTCCTTTGTCTTTGGATGTGGGGTGTCTTTTATGTTGAGTTCCAGTGTCTTCCTGTCAATGATTGTCCAGCACCTAGTTGTGATTCTGGTGTTCTCGCAAGAGGGAATGAGAGCGCGTCCTTCTACTCCTCCATCTTGGTTCCTAATCCGAAGTGAAATTTTAAATGTGCTATACCTAACAAGGTTGTAATATGGAATAAACCTCTACTTGTATTGCTATGAATTAAAATTCAAATAATTACTTATAAAATTAAAGTTATGTAAACCTCAAATTATAAGAAGTAAAAATTATGATTGAGGTGGAAAAGGCAAACATTAACATAGTCCACTGTTATCAAATACACACCTAACTTCTTTCAAGGTCTGAATCTTCTTTAGAACAACATGCAATATAGAGGTCAAGCACTGAAGGATCAAAAATAATGGGAAAGATAAACACCATTTATTTCCCTATGAAGAAAATGTATAGCTAGACTAATGATGCAGTACTTACATTATGATGACATACAGGCTCTTAAGACTTATGTTTAAAGCTGGGCCCAGGAAAATAATAATGTACAGTTGTGCATAGTTTTGAATGATGGTGGTAACATCTGTGTTACATTGTCCTTGCTGACTAATCACTCTTGTTTATTGTAATCTACTATAGGGGCAAAATTTTTGCAGAACACTAAAGTTCAATCTAATGGATAAAGATTTTATATTGCCTTTGGGATGCTATTCTACAAAGGCATCATTTCAGGTCTCACATTTTTATCAAATTAATGCCTTGGTTGTTTGCAAAAGTTTGTGCTGTTCTGAAAAATTCTGTTAACCAAAGCCAGAGAAGTTCCCTATAATTCAACTTTCTTTTTCCTCTTTCACTATCATTTTACTCATAATAAGGTGACAAAATAAAATGTGTATCTTTTGTGTGTAAGAACAAAGGTGTTGATTCAGAAGACTAGATTTCAAATCTGAATTTTTCTACTTACTAGCTAAATGTCCATAGGCAAGTTACTTATAATTTATCTATTAGTTTTCCTTTTTCTTTCTCTTTTTATTCTTTTTTAAAAATTGTTTTATTTTTATTGAAGTATAGTTGATTTAAAATGTTATGTTAGTTTCAGGTATACAGCAAAGTGATTCAGTTACATATATATCTGTATGTTTATATTCAGTTATTCATATATATTCTTTTCCATTATAGGTTATTACAAGATATTGAGTATACAACCCTGTGCTATTCAGTAGGTCCTTATTAATTTTCTTAAAGAATAAACAATATGAAATTAATACCTATCACTTAGGATAAATATTAAATAACATAATACTTATCCAAGAACACAAAGTCATGCCTTTTATATAGTAGGTACTGATTATATATTTGTGTAATATTCTGCTATTGTTTCTCCAAAAAGTATACTTTCCTTCTTCATTACCATTAGAACCCTTTATGCTACATGAACTAGAATTGGTGCTTGTTATCAGCTCCATCCTTTTTCAGTCAGGGATGATCCATTAAATGAGTCATAGCAGAAGTTAGGTTGTGCTTTCCTTCTTATAGACCATATCCTTCTCCCTTGGATGTTATTTTTATTTAGGCTGGAAAACAGATGCAGTGACTGATGATGCAGCAGCCATCTTGAAACCAAAAGGATAGAATATACCCTTAAGGTATTAGAATGTCCAAGTGATAATTAGAAAATGTCTATTTCCTTGATGTCATCATGTTTTTACCCAACCTAAGATGCTTATCTCTGGACATATTAGAAAACATGAGAAAGATGAACAACTATTTCATTAAGGCATTCTATCAGGTATTCCATAGAATGCAAATAAACACAATCCTCATTGAATTAAGGTTTGATGGATCTAATGATGCATTTTCTTAGAGTCATTTCTGCTATGTAAGATCTTACCTTATATGATGTTATGACTATCATAGTCTAATTGGATAAAGATAGTTTATTTTAAAATTCTTCTTAAAATTATTCTTCTTATCTTAAAATTATTTATCAACTTTATAAGAAACAATAAAAGCTAATTGGTAAATAAAATAAGAACTATTGAGTGCCTACTATGTTCAAAAAACACTGCACTCTAAATAAATGGCAACACAGTTTTATGTAAACCACCTGGTGGCTACAAAGCAAAAACCTATAGTAGATTTACAAAAGATAAAGAAAAGAGAATTAGAACATACCAATACAGAACATCACTACTTCACAAAGGAATGTGTCAAGAACACCAACAAAAAAAAAAAAGAACTAAAAAATAGCCAGAAAACAATTAAAACATGCCATTAGTAAGTCTGTACCTAGAAACAACTAATATAAATGTAAATGAATTGAAATCTCTAATCAAAAGTCACATAGAGTGGCTAGATAGATTGAAGAAAAAAAGAAAAAAAAAACAATATGCTGCCTACAAGAGACAAGAGACTACTTCAATTTTAATGACACACATAGGCTCAAAGTAAATGGGTGAAAAAAGATATTTCATACTAGTGGAAATAAAAAAAGACCAGGGGTAGCTATACTTAGACAGGATAGACTTTAAGCCAAAAACAGTAACAAAGGACAATGAAGGTCCTTATATGAGGATAAAGTGCTCAATTACTCAAGTAAAAATCATAAATATATATATATGTACACAACATTGGAGTACCTAAATATGTTAAGCAAATACTAACTGATCTGAAGAGAAAAACAGACAACAATACAATAGTAGGGGACATCAATACCCTACTTTCAGCAATGGATAGATCATCCCAATAGAAGATGAATAAAGAAACCTTGGACTTGAACCATACTTTAGAACAAATGGACCTAAGAGACAATTATAGATCATTCCATCCAACAACAGCAGGATACACATTCCTCTCAATTGCACACAGAACATTCTTCAGAACGAATTATATGATAGAACACAAAACAAATCTTAGCAAATTTAAGAAGATTGAAATCATACCAAGTACCTTTTCTGATCACAAAATATGAAAACAAATTAATAATAGGAGGAAAACTGGATAATTTACAAATATATATAAATTAAACAACATACTCCGGGGTCAAATGGGTCAAAGAAGAAATCAGAAAGGAAACAAAACATATCTTAAAACAAATGAAAATTGAAAAATAAAAACATATCAAACCTATGGGATGCTACAAAAGCAATTCTAAGAGGAAAGTGTATAGCAATAAATCAGTATATTAAGAAAAAAGAAAGACGTCAAATGGACAACTTAACTTTCATTTTATGGACCTAGAAAAAGAAGAACAAAATAAGCTTAAAGTCAGCAGAAGAAAGGAAATAACAAAGATCAGTGCAAATATAAGTGAAATAGGGACCAGAAAAAAAATTGAAACAATCAATAAAACTAAGAGTTGATATTCTGAAAAGAAAACAAAACTGACAAGCATTTAGCTAGACTAACTAAGTAAAAGTAGAGAAAACTCCAATAAATAAAATCAGAAATGAAAAGAGACACTCCAACTGATAGTACAGAAATGCAAAGGATTATAATAGACTACTATGAATATTAGAATGCCTGGGCTTCCCTGGTGGCACAGTGGTTGAGAGTCCGCCTGCTGATGCAGGGGACATGGGTTAATGCCCTGGTCCGTGAAGATCCCACATGCCACAGAATGTTTGGGCCCGTGAGCCATGGCCACTAAGCCTGTGTGTCTGGAGCCTGTGCTCCACAACAGGAGAGGCCACACAGTGAGAGGCCTGTGTACCACAAAAAAAAAAGGATGCCAACAAGTTGGATAATCTAGAGAAACTGGATAAATTCCTAGAAATAGAGCATTTACCAAGACTGAATCATGAATAAATAGAAAATATTAAAAGATCAATAATGAATAAGGAGATTCAATTAGTAATCAAGAACCTCCCCAGAAGAAAAGCCCAGGACCACATTGTTTTATTGGTGAATTCTACCAAACATTAAAAAGGAATTAATGTCAATCCTTCTCAAACTCTTCCAAAAAATTTAAGATAAAGGAATAGTCCCAAATTCATTTTAAGAGGTCAGCATTATTCTGATATCAAGGCCAGATAAAGACACTACAATAAAAAACAAACAAACAAAAAATGATAGACAAATATCCCTAATGAATATAGATGCAAAGATTCTCAATGTAACATTAACAAAACAAACTGAATGGCACATTAAAGGATCGTACATCATGATCAAGTGCAATTTATCACTAGGATGCAAGGATTATTCAACATGTCTAAATTAATAACTGTAATATACCACACTAATGAAATGAAGGATAAAAATCATATGATCATCTTTAAAGATGCAGAAAAAACATTTAACAAAATATATGTGTTCATGATAAAAAATTGTCAACAAATTGTATATAGAAGGAACATACCTCAACATAATAAAGGCCATATATGACAAACCCACAGCTAACACCAAACTCAACAGTGAAAGCTTGAAAACTTTTCTCCTAAAGTCAGAAACAAGACAAAGGTGCCCACTCTCACCACCCTCAGTTAACATAGTGCTGGAAGTCCTAACTAAAACAGTCAGGCAAGACAAAGAAAAGACATTCAAATCAGAAAGGAAGAAGTAAAATCATCTTTGTTTGAAGGTGATATGCTATTATATGTAGAACATCCTAAAGACTCCACCAAAAAACCTGCTAGAATTAATCAACAAATTCAATTTAATCCGTTAATTTGCAGGATACAAATTAACACTGAAAAGTCAGCTGTGTTTCTATACAGTAATAACAAAATATCTGAAAAAAATAAGTTAAATAATCCTATTTACAATAGCATCAAAAACAGTAAAATACTTAGGAATGAATTTGACCAAGGAGGTAAAAGATCCTGTACGTGAAATTACAAGATGTTGATGAAAGAAACTGAAGACAATACAAACAAATGAAAAGATATTCATGTTCATTAATTAAAGAATTAATGTTGCTAAAATTTTCACACCACTAAAAACAATCTATAGATCCAGTGAAATTTCTATCAAAATTCTAATGGCATTTTTCACAGTAAGAGAAAAAACTATCCTAAAATTTGTAGGAAATCACACAAGACACTGAATAGCCAAAAAAATTCCTGAGAAAGAAAGAAAAAAGAAAGCCTGAGGCATCACACTTCAAGTTATACTATAAAGATATAGTAACCAAAACAGTATAGTACTGGTATAAAAACAGACACATAAACTAATGCAACAGAATAGAGAGTCCAGAAATAAACCCTTGTATATATGCTCAACTAATATTTAATGCAGGAACTAAGAATACTCAATGGGGAAAGGATAGTCTCCTCAATAAATTGTGTTTGGAAAACTGGATAACTACATGCAGAAAAACAGAGTTGGATCCCTATCATACAACACTCATAAAAATTAACTTGAAGTGTATTAAAGAATTAAACATAACTGGAACCTAAAAACTTCCTAGAAGAAAAAATAGGGGGAAACCTCCTCAACAATGGTTTTGACAAAAATCTTTTGAATATGACACCAAAATCACAAGCAGTAAAAGCAAAAACCAATAATGAGGACTATATCAAACTAAAAAGCTTCTTTACAGCAAAAGAAACCATCAACAAAATGAAAAGACAATCCACAAAATAGAAGAAAATGTTTGCAAACCATATATCTGATATGAGATGAATATACTATATATATAAAGAACTTGTAAAACTCAATAACAGAAAAAGAAATAATCGAATTTAAAAAATGAACAGAAGAACTGAATAAACATTTTTCCAAAGAAGACATACAGATGCCCAACAGGTACAAGAAAAAGTTCTCAGCATCACTAATTATCAGGGAAATACAAATCAAAACCACAATGAGATATCATCTTATACATGTTAGAATGGCTTTCAACAAAAACACAAGACATAACAAGTGTTGTCAAGGATTTGGAGGAAAGGGATCTCATATGTACTGTTGGTGTAAATGTAAACTGATGAAGCCACTATGGAAAACAATATAAAGGTTCATCAATAAATTAAATATAAAACTACGATATGATGCAGTAATTCCATGTCAGGTTATACATCCAAAGGATATAAAAACAGAATAATGAAGAGATATATGATCTCATTTGTTGTTGCAACATTATTCACAATAGCCAAGATATGGAAACAACCTAGGCTACTGTCAACTAATGAATGAATAAAGAAGATGTCACATATGTGTGACTAGATAGAAAGGGGTTTTCCTCATTGATTGATATTTTGAGTCATCTGAGGACTTTTGCTTTAAAATATTGGTTTTCCAATTATATCATAATCTCTAGAGATTTAGTATGGACAACAGATATGATTCATTTTGAGAAATATTGCCCGTAGAGCTAGCCACTCCTAATCAAATATTAAATAGGGAAAACCATACTCTTCCAGAGTGGAACCTATGAAAAATGCAGAGTTGAATTACAGGAATTTTTATATTTCTGTAAAACATAGTTAATGTTTTGTCTGATTTTTTAAAATTTCCAATGCATTCTAATTCATTCAATGTGTAATTATTTCATTCTGTTGACCTGTACTGCTAAAAAAATTATTTCAACATCTGCTGGGTTTTAGTTATTTGTTTCTGCTAGAGGACCAGTGTGTGCATGTGTGTATGTGTGTGTGTGTGTGTGTGTTCTAATGGTTTGCATCTTTGGATTCTAATATATATGAAATCCACTCTACATATTAAGAGAATTCTGGCTAATGGCAATTACTTTTGTGTTAGTGTTTTAAATGTTATATAACTTATATACTACCAAGTATCTTTTATTTAAGCTATATAAACATAACCAGATAAACTAATTCTGCAAGCAAAATTTCTACAAACTTAGAGTATCCCTTGAACAAACAGTGGGAAATGTTTGTAGGTTTGTATTTAATAGTTTATATTATTTAGTTTAGGCACAACACAATATAATTTAACCAAAATAAGACTGCATACAAAGTCCATGTGCTTGAAAATCCTGTGATTTTACACATCTATATGAGTCTAGTTTGGCATAGGTACGTCTAGTGAAACCCTAATCCATTTCTCTGAGAAGCAGCAAAAGTAAGACAAGCTCAAATGACCATGTATTACAAACAGAATTTTCATGTAGGTTTAGGAAAGCGTTTCAAGACTAAATTTTAAATTTAGGGGGTGTGTCTTTTAGACAGTATTCAATGGAGATTCTCTGAAGAATTTTGAAGAACGGAATGGCAGAATGAAATCTATATTTTAGAAAAATTAATTTGGCAGTTTTACATTAAATGGATTGGCAGAAATAACAGTTTAAAGACAAAAAAAATCAGTTAGGAAGCCATTTCTGTGTTTTGAGTTAAATGTGGTAGTAAAGAGCTAGAGGAATAGCAATAGAAATATGACAACTAGAGAAATACATAAGATTTCAATACAAACTCAGGAATAAAGCAGGGACATCAAAAAAAACTCAAGTTCTAATTCCATGTAGTCTAAAGAATTTTGATGAACATTAAAAAAAAAAGAGGAGAAGGGAAAAGAGAAAATACCTGAATACATAATATAAGGCATTGAAGACATAGCAGAACTAGAATAAGCATGGAGCCTAGATAAAATACTAGGTAAACAATTCTAAATTCCTCCTTAGGGACAGTGTTCAATGGAAGGTTTCCTAGAATAACACTGATTGCCATTTGTTAGTTGTTATAAAGGACCTTTCTTCACTAGACTGAAAACCATCTCCCCTGTTAGACAATTTGCCAGGTTCAATTTACTGCCTTTGTATCCAAGAAAGGTATTTTGATGCATCATCAGTGTATTCTTACCACCCCCCTTCTAGTTCTTTTGTTGATCTGGGATGATGATCAAGTGAATCAAGAAATTCTAAGATTGGGCTTCCCTGGTGGCGCAGTGGTTGAGAGTCCGCCTGCCGATGCAGGGAACACAGGTTCGTACCCCGGTCCGGGAAGGTCCCACATGCCGCAGAGCGGCTGGGCCCATGAGCCATGGCCGCTGAGCCTGTGCATCCGGAGCCTGTGCTCCGCAGTGGTGGTGGACCCCCCCCCTGCCGATGCAGGGAACACAGGTTCGTACCCCGGTCCGGGAAGGTCCCACATGCCGCAGAGCGGCTGGGCCCATGAGCCATGGCCGCTGAGCCTGTGCATCCGGAGCCTGTGCTCCGCAGCGGAAGAGGCTACAACAGCGAGAGGCCAGCGTACCGCAAAAAAAAAAAAAAAAGAAAGAAAAAAACAAAAGAAATACTAAGATTTTTCTATAAACTATATTTTACTTTGGATCTGAAAAGATCCTTATAAAAAAAGAAAGGGCTAGATAAATTCTCCCTTATTTTTCAAAATCTGATATAAACCTACACAGATTTGATGTTTTAGTGATATGATTTCTATGTGATTATTTTCTAGAAGTGTTTTGTTAGTCTGTCCCTTACACTAAACTTTTAAGTTATTAAACAAATGGTCAAGAGGAATTTAAAATACAAATGTGAATTATTCACTACAGTTAATTTGGTTCAACACTGTTGAAAATGGCTATGTTCTATTTGAAACATGTATAATTATTCAGAGAATCATAGCTAAAATTTTAAGTAAAATTAAAAAATATAAAATCCAGACCTCCTGCATACAGCAATTCCAAATATAATTATTCCATTTTTAGATGAGCCTATTGATGAATATATTGATACAAGTTCAATTATTTACTTACAAATACATAGCTAGATTTTAGCAGAAGTAGAACTAGATCCCAATATTCAGTCTTTAATTGTTTTTGCCCTTATTCCCAATGCCCTTCAATAGTTATTGTAATTATTGTTTTAGACAGGAAATACTGTGTTTTGGATGTATAATGTTAAGGGAGAATAATCAACATAATAATGTAAATTGAATAATAATGAAAAATTAGTCTTGGGTCCTTGGCAAGAACCAAAAGCACACTATAATTAATTGCAGCTGTTTTCACATAGCAATTGTGCAGTTTCCCTTTCTTCCCAGGAGTTGCTGAATCAGGCAATGCAGCAAAGTTGATGTATACCTTCCGTGGAAATGAGATGTTTTAGATGCACTGTTCTCAGATGCCAGGATGGATGACAGTGTGAGATATAATCCTTTCCTGTTTAATGCAACACAAACCAATCTACATTCTAGAAGTCATTTGATTTCTCCCTTCTGTAGTGCTATCAGATAGCAACTAGCTCTCTGGGGACTCCATTCATGCTGAGATTGCACTAGCTAGTGATTATACTGCTGAATCAGTCTGTAATCAATCTTGCATCCTAAGGATCTTTGGAGTCTTTCCTTTGATCACCAAGTAATGGGAAACACAGCATGCTAAAGAATAATATAGTTTCATCTAATTGAAGCTCCATTGAAAAGGCCTCTGGGTACTCTTTTATTCACCTTTCAATAAAAGTGTTCATAAGGTAGTCAATTTCTAAAGTCAAAACAGGTAATTCTTATAGAGTTTGCTTGATTTATCTTGGGTGTAAATGCGTCATTTAAAAATGTATGAGTTTTCAAAACAAATATAATTTTCTAAGATAAAAATGTGCTTTTCTTCTCTTCTTTTCTCTATTTATGGTCAATCCAGATACAGCCATTGATATTTGGATAACTACCCAGATGGGCTTCATAATTAGGGGATGCCCTCCCCAACTTGTAGATATAAATAATAAGAATTTAAAGGACAATGAAAATTCTTTTGCTGTGCAGAGTATTTCCTAATAGGCAGAGACTGTGAGGAAAACATGATCAGAAATCTCAGTTTTCAGCTGCTGCCAAAATTTTATATGTATATGAAGCAATAATTCAGGCTACACAGAAACTGAAAAGATACATACTACTGGAAAGAAGATAGAGGTAAACACAGGGCAAGAATTTGTGTTCTTATAATGTCACCAGTAAGTACTTCAAGAAGGCAGCTTGATTATGCCAAATTACCAATTTATCCACATTCACATTTGTCTTAGTTTGTGTTTCACCGAAAACCATAACCTGAGAAAGTAACTCAAATACATAAATTTGTTATAAGGAACTAGGGTGGAGATGAGGAAGTGTGAAGAGTGAAACATGGAATGAAGAAAAGAACATATATTCAACATTCACAAATCAATCAATGTGATACAACTCTAACAAAAAGAATGGTAAAATTATATGATTATCTCAATAGTTGCAGGAAAAGTATTTGACAAAATTCAACACCCATTTATGATAAACTCTCAACAAAGTGAGTATAGAATAATGTACATAATAAAGGCCACATATGAAACACCCATAGGTAACATCACTCTCAATGGCAAATGCTGAAACCTTTTCATCAAAACTCAGGAACAAGACAACTCTTGCCACTCTTATTCAACATAATATTGGAAGTCTCAGAACAATTAGGCAAGAAAAATAAATGACATCCAAATTGGAAAGGAAGAAGTAAAACTGTCACTCTTTGCAGGTTACATGATTTTATATATTAAAAAACCCTAAAGACTTTACCAAAAAACTATTTGAATAAATAAATTCAGTAACATTGCAGCATACAAAAATAATATACAGAAATCTGTTGTGTTTCTACACACTAATAAACTATCAGAGAAATTAAGAAAACAACCCTATTTACAATTGCATCAAAGAAAATTAAATATCTAGGAATAAATTTAACCAAAGAGGTGAAAAATCTGTACACTGAGAACTATAAGACATTGATGAAGAAATTGAAGATGACATAAATAAATGGAAAGATATTCCATGCTCATGTATTGAAACAATTAATGTTAAAATTTTCATACTACCCAAAGCAAACTACAGTTTCAATGCAATCCATATCAAAATTTCAATGGTGTTTTTTTCACAGAAAAAGAAAAAAACAATCCTAAAACTTATATGGAACCACAAAAGACCCCAAATAGCCAAAGTAGACTTGAAAAGAAGAACCAGCTGGAAGCATCATGCTTCCTGATTTCAAATTACAAAGCTATAATAATCAAAACAGAATGTTATTGGCATGAAAACAGACACATTAATCAATGGAACAAAATGGAGAGCCCAGAAAAATCTTGCATATACGGCTGATTCATGATGAAGGAGCCAAGGAAATACCATGGGGAAAGCATAGTCTCTTCAATAAATGGTGTTGGAAAAACAGGATAGCCGCATGCAAAGGAATGAAATTGGACCCCTAAATTACACCACACACAAATACTAATACAAAATAGGTAAAAGACTTGAATGTAATACCTGAAATCACAAAAATCCTGGGAAAAAAACATAGTGGGTAAGCTACTTGACATCAGTCTTGGCAATGATATTTTGAATTTGGAAACAAAAGCAAAAATAAATAAGCGGGACTATTATCAAATTAAAAAGCTTCTGCATAGCAAAGGAAACCATCAAAAATAAAAAGGCAACCTATGGAATGAAAGAAAGTTTTGTAAATCATATATGTGATAAGGGGTTAATACCAAAAAATTATATAAAAACTCATACAGCTCGATAGCAAAACACCAAACAATCCCATTTAAAAACGGACAAGCCAGGCTTCCCTGGTGGCGCAGTGGTTGAGAGTCCGCCTGCCAATGCAGGGGACACGGGTTCGTGCTCCGGTCCGGGAGGATCCCACATGCCGCGGAGCGGCTAGGCCTGTGAGCTATGGCCACTGAGCCTGCGCGTCCGGAGCCTGTGCTCCGCAACAGGAGAGGCCAAAACAGTGAGAGGCCCGTGTACCGCCAAAAAAAAAACCGGACAAACCATCTGAAGAGACATTTTTCCAAAGAAGACATACAGATGCCCAACAGGAACCAAAAGTTTCTCAACATCACTGATCATCAGGGAAATGCAAATAAAACCACAATGTGACATCACCTCACACCTGTTAGAATGGTTATTATCAAAAAGACAAGAAATAACAAGCGTTGCAAAGAATTTGGAGCAAAGGAAACACTTGTGCACTGTTAGTGAGTATGTAAATTTGTACTACCTCCATGGAAAACAGTACAGATTATGATACAATGTATATGCCATGAAATTTACCCTCTTAAAATGTATATTCAGTGGGTTTTTAAAATCATATTCACAGAGTGCAATCATTACTACTAATTTTAGAATATTTTCATCACCCCTGAGAAAAACCACATGCTCATTAGCAGTTACTCTCCATTTTCGTTTCCCCCATCTCCTGGCAACTACTATTGTCTATGTATATTTGTCAATTCGAGACATTTCACATAAATAGAATCGTATAATGTGTTATTAGTGTTTACTACCTTCTTCCACTGAGCATAATGTTTTTAAGGTTTATCCATGTCATAGCATGTTTCAGTGCTTCATTTTAGTCGACAAATAGTATTCCGTGTTTTATATACACCAATTTTTTAAAATCTATTCATCCACTCAATATATCTATTATCCATTCAATACAAATGGACATTTGCATTGTATCTCCTTTTGGGCTATTATAAATAATGCTGCTGTAAACATTTGTGTGAAAGTTTTTGCGTGAGTATATGTTTTAATTTCTCTTTATTACATATCTAGAATTGAAATTACTTCCACAAAGTAACAATATGTTTAACATTTTGAGTAATGACCAAACTGTTTTTCAGAGTAGCTACATCATTTTACAAACTCAGTAGCAATGAATGAGGGTTCTCATTTTTCCATACCCTTGCAAACACTTGTTATTGTTCATATTTTATGATATAATCATAATAGTGAAGTAAAAGCTCACTATGGGTTTGATTTGTATTTCTTCAAAGCTTCTAATATTAAGCATCTCTTAATGTGCTTATTGGTCCTTTGTATATGATCTTTGGTAAAATGTTTATTTTTAAAATGAGTTATTTCTCTTATTATTGAGTTGTGAGAATTTTTATGTATTGTATATAAAGCCCCTTATCAGATATATGATTTGAAAATATTTTCTCTTATTGCGTAGGTTGCCATTTTATGTTTTAGTCTATCATTTTCAGCACAAATTTTTTTAATTTTGAAGAAGTCCAATTTATCTGTTTTTTTTTCTTGCCACTTGTGATTTTGGTGTAATATCTCCAAAGTCATTGGCTAATCCAAAATCCCAATAATTTAGTCCTGTTTTCTTGCAAGAACTTGGTAAGTCAATGTTAACATTTAAATTTAGAATTATGATCTATTTTGATTTAATTATTTGTACATTGTGAGGTAGGGTTTTAGCAGCACTCATTTATATGGGGATATCTAGCTGTCCCAGCAACATATTTAAAAAATACTATTCGTTGCTCATTGGATTGTCTTGGCATAATTGTGGAAAGTGTAAGAGTTTATTTCTGGACTTTTGAGTCTCTTCCATTGATTATTTGTCTATCTTTACATAAGCTCCACACAATCTGGTTTAGTTTAGCTTTGTAGTAAATGTTGAGGTTAAGAAGTATGAGAACTCCAAATTTATTCTTTTTTTCAAGATTGTTTTGGCTATTTTGTGTTTCGTGTATCTCCATATGCATTATAGTTTCCCAATTTCTGGGAAAAAATGGCAGCTGAAGCTCTGATAGAGATTATATTAAGTGTGTAGATCAGCGTAAAGGGTATTATCATCATAACCAACTTAAGTTTACCAATCTATATACATGGTAGATCTTTCCATTTATTTAGGTCTGCTAAATTTCTTTCAATAATGTTTATAATCCTTGTAGTACAACCTTTTCACTTTTTTGTAAGATATATTCCTAAGTACTTTCTTGTTTTTAATTCCATTGTACATGAAATTAATTTCTTATTTTAACTTCAAGTTGTACATTTCTAATATATAGAAATACAACTAAGTTTTATATCTTTCATCCTGTAATCTGCCTGAACTTGTTCATTTGTTCTACTTTCTTTTTTTAGTATGTGAATTTTTTTTAAGAGTTTCTATATACAAGATCAGGTCACCTAAGAATATTGCTACTTTTACATCTTCTGTATCTGGATATCTTTTGCTTGTTTTTCCTGCCTAATTGCCCTGGCAAGAATCTTCAGGGCAATATTGGATGGATGCAATGAGAGTGAACAGCTTTATCCTGTCCTGATTTTAGGGAGAAATCTTTCAGTCTTTCATCATTAAGTATGATGTCAGCTATGAGTTTTTGTTAGATGTCTTCTATCAGCTTGAAGAATTTCCCTTGCATTCCCAGATAGTTGAGTGTATCTAGCATGAAACAGTGTTAAATTTTTTCACATGTTTTTCATGGCTATTGAGGTGATCATGAGTTTTTTGTTCACTATTTGATTAATATGGTGTAGCACGTTGATGGTTTTTATATAATAAAGCCACCTTGTATTCCTGGGATAAATCCCACAAGGTCATGGTATATAATCCTTTTTATATGTTTCTGGGTTCAGTTTACTCATATTATGTTGAGGCTCTTGGCATCTATATACATAAAGGATATTGATCTATAGTTTTCTTTACCTGCAATGTCTTTGTGTGATTTTGATATTGGGATATACTGGACTCAAAGAATAAATAGGGGGGTGTTTAATTCTCTTATTTTTTAAAAGAAGTTAGAAAGGATTCTCCTCTACACCTTTAGTACAATTCAGCCGTGAAGCCACCTGGGCATGGGCTTTTCTTTGTGCTCATTTCTTACTAATAATTCAATCTCTTAATTGTTGTAGGTCTATTTAAATTTTCTATTTGTTATGAGTCAGTCAGTTTTCATATTTTGTGTCTTCCAGGAGTTTGTCCATTTCATTTAGCTTATATAATTTGTAGGCACAGAGTTTCTTATAGCATTCTTTTATAATCCTTTTTATTTGTGTAAGTTTGGTAGTGATGCCCATGCTTTCATCTTTGATTTTAGTTATGTAAGTATTCTGTTTTTTTCCTTGGCCAGTGTACTTAAACATTTGTCAATAAGATTTCAAAATTTTCAAAGAACCAACTTTTTTATTATCTCTATTGTTATTTTATTCCTTATTTTATTAACTTCCCCTATACTATTTTTTAATTTAGTTCTTTTGGATGAATTTGTGTTCCATTTGCTCTTATTTTTCTAGTTTAAGATAAAAGGTTAGGTTATTGATTTAAGACTTTTTGTTTTGTTTTGTTTTAATTTAGACACTTAGAGCTACCAGTTTTCCTCTAAGCTATGTTTTAGCTGCATTCCATAAGCTTTGGTATGTTGTTTTTGTTTTCTTTCTCAAATCCTTTGAAATTTCTCAGAGGAATTTCTAATTTCCTTTGTAATATCTTCTTTGACCCATCTATTATTTAAGGATATGTTAATTTCCACATGTTTATAAATATCCCAAATTTCCTTCTGTTACTGATTTGTAATTTCATTCCACTGTTTTCAGAGAACATTATTCATATAATTTCATATTTATTGAGGCTTGTGTTATGGCCAAATATATGTTCTATCATGTAGAAGTTCCTTGTACACTTGAGAAGAATGTGCATTTTACTATTGTTGGGTGCAGTGCCTTATATATATCATTTAGGTTTACTTGACTTGTTGTGTTTTTCAAGTCTTCTATTTCCTTTCTGAGTTTCTACCTACTTGTTCTAGCCATCACTGATAATGGAGAATTGACATCTCTGTTGTTGAGTTGTCTATTTCTCCTTTTAGTCAGTTTTACTTTATGTATTTTTGGACTCTGTTTTTAGGTGCAAATATATTTTAATTGTCATATCTCCCTCATGGTTTGTCACTCTTATCATTATAAAATGCCCTCCTTTACCTCTAGTAACATTTTTTTTTCTTATCCTCCATTCTGTTTGATATTAGTATAGCCACCCCAATTCTTTTTTAGTTGTTATCTGCATGCTATAAATTTTACCTCCTTTTACCTACAACTTATTTGATTCTTTGAATCTAAAGTGTACCTCATCCACAGTATATGGTTGAATCATTCCTTTCTAATGCATTTTTCCAACCTTTAATTTTTGAGGTTGTGTTTAAGACATATATATTTAATGTAATTACTGATAATGTAGGACTGATGTTTGACATTTTGCTATCTGTCTTCAAAACGTTGATGTTTTCTTATTGCTCTATTACTGCCTTCTTTTACATAGTATACAATGTAGTGTACATTTCCCTTCCCATTTATTTTATAGTTTGCTTATAGTTATTTTTATTAGTTTCCTCTGAGATTAACATCTTAACTTAAAATAATCCAGTTTGCATTAATACCAAAATAATTTCAGTTATACAAAATACTTTGCTTCAATATAATTCCCTTTATTCCTTCCTCCTTTATGCTATTATTGTCATACAAATTATATCTTTACATATTATAAACACATTGTTTTATAATTATCAGTTTGTGCCAGTGTTCTTTTAAAATCAGATATGAAAACAAAATAGGTACAAACAAAAATACATTTTACTATTTTTAATATATATCTATGCAGTTACCTTTATTTCTTCATGTGGATTCAAGTTACCATTGCCTGTCCTTTCATTTCAGCCTCAAGGATTATCTTGACTACTGTAACTTTGTAGGACAGGGTGCTCGCAATGAATTCTCTCAATTTTTGATTTTCTGAGAATGATTTAATGTTTCTTCCATTTTTTAATAATAATATTTTGGATATCGAATTTTTGATTGACTTTTCCTTTCAGCACTTTGACTATGTTATCAACTGCCTTTGGCCTCCATGGTTTCTGATTAGAAGTCAGCTGTTAATCTCATTGAAGTATCCTTGTATGTGATGAGTTATTTTTCTCTTGCTGCTTTCAAGAGTCTGTTATTCTTTGGCTCTTGACAGTTTTACTATGATATGCCTAGTATAGAAGTATTTGAGTTTATCCTACTTGGAATTTATTATGTCTCTTGTATGTGCAGATTAATGTTTCTCATCAAATTTGGGAAATTTAAATCCATTAATTCTTCAAATATTCTTTCTGCCCCTTTTTCTTTCTCCTATCCTAGTATGACTTCCATTATGTGTAGGTTGATATTACTAGTGATGTCCCACAGCACTGAGACTCTATTTTTCTTCATTCTTTTTATTTTCTGCTCAGAAAACAGGAAAATAACAATTGACCTCTCTTAAACTCAGATGACTTTTTCTTCTCACTGCTCAACTCTACTATTGAGCCTCTCAAATATTTTTTTTTTTATTTTAGTTACTTTCTATCTTAACTCCAGAATTTCTTATCATTGTTTATAATCTATTACTTTATTAATATTCTCTATTTGGTGATATATTATTTATTAACTTTCCTTTTTTTAAAATTGGGACATAGTTTTCTTAACCTATCTGAACATATTTATAACAGCCTATATTAAATATTACCTTCTAAGCCCATATTTGAGCTTTCTGAGTAGAAGTTTCTATTTACTGCTTTTTCCCCAGGCTTATGAGTCATTCTTTCCTCTTCTTTTGGGTGTTTCAGTATATGTTAAATGATATAATGTAGCAGCATTGGAAATAAGATTCACCATCCCCCACTCCCCAGAATTTGATGCTACTTGCTCTTCATTCTTGTTGTCATTGTTGCTACTGCTTTTGATTTTTTAGTGACTTTCCTAGATTAATCCTGTAGTGTGTATTCTTTGTTATATGTGACCATTGAAGTCTATCTGCTTGATTAGTATAATGTTCACCTAAAGATTTAAAAGACATTTTCTTAATTGTCTTGAACCAATAAATTTTCCAATCTTTACTGAGATGGCTCTTTGTTGGGGTATGCCTTTAGTACTGGGCACTTAACAACTCTGTCTGAGCCTTCACTTACTGCTTACATTGAGCTTCAAGGTCAGCTAGAGGTGAGAGATTAGGAACTTTTCAGGTTTTTATAGATATATGTACATCCCTCACATACACATGGCCTTCTAGATCCCCAGGGATATGGAGGAGCTCTTCAAAGTACCCATGGACATTTCATACTCTAGATTTTTACTTTTAAATTTTTGGTCAGCCTCTTCTTTGCACCAACTGGTATTGCTTCTTCAGCTACCATAATGTTAAAAATTGCTGCTGGTTGTTTTCAACAAATGCCATGGGATAGAGATAGCTTAGTGAGAAAATAACTAAATCAAACCAAATTAAAATCGTCCCCATAAATGGTGCTTTTACAAGGATCTGCCAGACAGGTAAAATAATGACAATTTTCTGGGAATATGGTTTTTGGGGAGCTCCAAAACTGTTCTTCCTTTCAATGCTATGCTGCTGTCTTCTCAGTTATTACTGTTCCAAAACTGCTGATTTTCATGGCTACCTCAGGATAGAGAGATGGGAGTAAGGAAAGTTAAATCACCACTAAGTCATTGTTCTTTCTAAGGCTTGACCATCTTTATTTAATAAATCCTTAAAGGATTATTGCAGAACTTCAGTTAATTTCCAGAATTCTAATAAAAGTTTTTGGACAATTTTGCCATTGTCTTCATCACTTTTATGATTTAGCAGATTTTGAAAGATCCTTATTCTGACATTTCAGATATACTTCTTCCCCACTGCCATTTATAATTTATGTGACAGTAAAATTTTTATATAGAATTACGAAACTCAATTTATATAAAATCGGAATTGTAATGCTTCTCTTACCTTTTTTCTTTAACAGGATTATGAGGATAAGACAAATAGTTGACATTTTTCTATGACATAATAAAACACAAACAATGTTATGTACCATGTGTTAGGTGCTATGCTAGATGTTTCATGTTTAATATTATTAACTTCCAAAAAAAACAAGCAAAGTAGGTATTTCCCCCATTTTAGAGATGGGAGAGTTTAAATTAAAAGTAATATGATTTATTTGCTCAAAGCCATACATCTAGCAAGAACAAAAGCAAGAACACAAACTCATGACTATTTATTTACCTGCTTTCCAGGAGAAGTTACTCTATATAACACAATGCCAAAGAAAGCTGAGGAGAAGGAAAAGGAGGAAGATGATGATGATCTTTTATCCTTCCTTTCTTCTATAAGATTATATGAAAACTTAAATCATTACATCTCAGTAGAGATAATTCTGTACAGTTAATTTTTTATCTAAATTTAAATCTGTAAAGATCTAATATCATTTGATAACTAAAGGTAAGATACTGTAATCTTAAAAAGTGTTCTCTAGTGACAAGGTGGTGACAACTTAATTTACAGCATTATTATATATTATGTAAGGTGTAATTCCTACAATTATTGGTAACAACTGAATTGTTCAGTTGAGACTTTTCAGAATAGTAGTATATATGCTTTTAACAAAAATGGTTGTATTATTACAATCTTTGTGCCACATTTATGTAGTTTATCTTGCTAAACAGCAGTGACTTTTGATAGAAATATATATAGGTTATAGACAGGCAAATACCCCAACCTTCTGTACTTGTAGTTGATCAATACCTTTGCTCAATTCCCTGTGATTCTCTTCATAGCCTTACAGTCATTTGAATGCCCTGCTACTTTTAAAGATCCTTGTTTTATTACCTTTTACTTGGTTTCTGTGTTATTTGTATCCACTTACCATGAGTTAATTAAGCAAGCAAATAGTTATTAAGTACCTTTTTTATGCCTGAGAAATTCTGGGAAAGTACAGAATACTTTTTACCTCATTACAGGCCTTAATACTTTAATTCAAACATATATACCTTCAAGCAAGATTATTTTTAAGTTAAAAACCTCATTTTTTCTGCTCTTCTTATAAAAGACTGTCTTCAGCCAGCTCATAGTACTTTGTCTTTTTATTTCTGTTTATCAAAATCTCTCCTAAAATGTGGTAAGCATCAAATCTTAATCTGTAGAGATTTCCACTAAGTCAGGACAATGAATTCCTTTTCAAACACCTTTATTTTTGTTTTCTTTTGCCAAATTGTTATATTTGAAGGGAGAAGATTTTGTCAGAGAATCATATTTTTTAAATGTGGCTTTACAATCATTCTACCTAGGTTTAATCCAATGTCTGTCACTTACTAGTTTTGTAACCTTGGAGATGTTACTTTACTTCTTGAGCAATTATTTGGAGAACAGAACTCAGAAAGACAAAGAGAGAGGCAAAGAAACCAGTTATGATATTATGGCAAGAGTCCAAGGAAATAAGATGGGAGCTTTAATGAATGTAATGCTTTATTAAGCAAATACTAATAGCCACATTTTCAGCTAGGTGCCAATGACATAAAATTAGATAAGTCATGGTCCTTTCATGTATGTAATTCACAGTCTATGGTAAAAGATACATAGAAAACCTATAAGCCAAGTTGTTAATTGCCATAATATGGGTGTACATGAAGTCCTAGCGAACATAAAATTGATACCATTATTCCATATGTGTCCTGACCAACACAGTCCAATGGGGATATTTTTTCTCATTATCTAGGCAGTTAACTTCTATTATGCATCTTAAGATTGTATTACCTTTGCTCATTACACCTCACTGAAGGTTCAAATTAAGCAAGAGGAAAGGAGTTGGTTGATTTGTGCCCTTTACGATTTTACTATTTATGTCTGTGATGGCATTCAATGATTCTTATCTTTACTTAATGCTTTCGTTGAATTTAGTTTTTCAGTATTTAACATAACTATACATTAAGTTTTACAATATATTACATATTTTGGTAAGCTTTGGGATAGGTAGAAAATATATTCTGATAATTTTTTACTTTCAACATTGCCTGCTGTCCTATAATAAAAAATATTCCACTTGTTCTTTCTTAATGACCTTTGTTAATAGATGGTCTCATGATCTGCTCTTTGATGTTAGAGTTAATTCAATGTTTAGAACAAATTTAAGAAAACATCCATGTTAATTCAGTATTTCTGAAAAGTTTTGAGACCCTTTGGACTTCAATTATTCTGGTAAAAGTGTGGAACTTTTTAATATAAGGTGAAAGAAAGACCAAGATTTGAAGTCAAACAAATATAAATTTGAATCTCAATTCTGACACTCATTATAAGATGGTAATAAGTTACTTTTTAGGTTGTGGGCCTCTTCATGTATAAAATGGTGTAACATTTCCTTCATAAAATTATTTGAAGACTAAATTGTGATAATTTAAAAATCTTAGAGTAGTTTTTGGCAATTGACAAATGATCAATAACTGTATATTATTAGTATCACTACCTTACTGTCATATGTTGAATAGGGTATTGTTTATTAACTGGCAATTAGTTTTCAAACATCAAAATGCTACTATTATTAGTTTTAAAGTTGTATGGCTTCCAATATTACAAAACTCAAATTTAAAAATAGAATATAAAACAAAATAGAGGACATTAATCATATACCATAAAACATATTTAAAGAATAATTTTTCCCACTGAAAACTGAAAAAGGCTTTCTCATTTTCAGAAAAAGTAACATTGATTGGCAAATTTATCTATAGAAAGAACAAATAAATATACTATAAGTTTAACGTAAATTATTTTTGAAATTCTAAATGCAAAGGTGTAACTATGAAATAATTCTATGGGAAAAGCATATGTAGAAATCAAGACAAATTTTTTACCATTTTTGGTTTTAATTTCTTCATCTCTTAATTGGATAATGCCAGCTTAATTAATGGTTCAAATTAAATTTATCATGTTAAGGTTCTACAAATGTTAGTCATTATATCTGATGCCTTACTATAGGGAAACGTAGGAAAAAGGAAATTAGTTCTTGATGTCACTTACTCCTTAGTAATTCTTTGGTTTTTAACTCAACTGTCATATGTTAAAAACCCATAAGTTACAGCATTTGCATGGCATACTTCTTGTTTTACTTACCTCCTAAACACCTTCTAGAAACTGCACTTCTCTGTCCCATTATCTTCAAACTATCCTCACAGCTGGCATCCACGTGGTTATAAGGACAGCTTCCATTTTCGGACAATGAGACCACCACTCCCAGTCAATTGATCAAGCCCAGGGTTTCTAATGTAAATTGGTCCGATGAAAGTAGATCCACAATAACTACAAGTGTGGATCTGGTATTTGGGAGCTGAGTCATGTTAATGACAATATTCTCAAAAGAGAATCCAACAACATCTACTACTTAGTTTGTAAGACTCCTTATTTTATGCCACAAGATAGTTCAGTATTCCTTTAATAATTTTGCCTGCTCTCACCCCATCCCCATTTCTTCTTATTTGTTTCTTTTGTTTAGGCAAACTGGAGAAAGCTCCTCCTATTTAAAAACAAACACTGAAGTGGATATATTAGGCATTTGGCAGATCATCTTCTTTGGCTCGCCAATCCATGAGTAAGGTTATTATCATATACAAGGCCAGGTAGAATACATTGGAGGAAATTTCCTTTAAAGTCTATATTTGTAGCAGAAGCTTCAAAATCTTAAGCCACCATCAAAGACATGAATTAAGCAGACATTTTCGTCCTTATCAATATACCCAATCACTCATCAATAGTGTCAAAAGACTAATGGGTGTTGAAGATTGATGGGGGATTGATCAGTCTAACTTTAATCAGATAATAAGTTCAATGCCAGCTAATATTTTATGTATGTGTTCCATACCTTATTAGAATAATGTACTCCACTAATTTGGTATACAAATATATTAATCTGTCAATGCATTTTTCTCAATCAGCATTCATTACTCTACCAAAAGTAGTTTGCCTTCACCCTCAACTTTTATGTCCAAGGGATTTCTACTCTCAAGTTTAGGACACTATGACTATGTTACTCTCTCTCTTGGATTTGCCAGGAGTGGTTACTATTGTGAGGGTGCACAAATCTATGCAACCATGTCAGGATGAACATGTTCTTGCTTAAGTACCTCTTCAGAGCATCATTTTTATAATTCAAAAGCAAATCAGAGTGATTGTGGCACCTCTAAAACTTCCTACACTGAGTTCAGAAAACAAAAGATATTCTGTATGTGCCACAGTTGTTGATCTGTGAGTAAGTAGTTATCTCTAACAGAATATTTAAAAAGGCTAATACATTATTTTAACGTTCATTTATTGAGCTTCTGCTATGTGAGAGGCATTATCCAAGGTGATTAGCAGATATTATTTTATTCAATCATAATAACACTTCTGTAATGGAAATCGTATTTTTCCCATTTTACATTCATGGACAGTGAAGTATAGAGAAGATAAATAAATTTTCTCTGTTTCTCACATCTAATCAGTGGTTGAACATGGATTCACATCTGGATTTTACAAAACCTACAATGTATAATTAGAACATCCTTCAGGAAAAAGTGACAAACTTCAAATAAAGCAGCTCAAAATATAGTTTCTTTTTAAAAGAAACAAACAAAAGTCTAGAGTCTAAGGCTAGTACAAGGCTTACCAATGCCATCAGAGTCTGAAGTACTTTTCATCCTTCTGCTCATTTATACTTTGAAAAGCAGTTTAGTTAGAGCATAAGAGCACAGCTCCAGGGTTAGATCTTTGGCGTTCATTTCCTATCTCCATTATAAAATTGTCATATGACCTTGGGCAACTTATTTAATCTCTTTATTTGCTTTATTTTCTTTATATCAATAATAGATATAATAATACCTAAACTACAGGATTTTTGTGAGAATTAGAATAAAGTCTAATCTTTGAGGGCAGCCTACAGAAATAGGATGGACTCCTCAACACAAAATTTGTTTCTAATGAGAAACAAAGTTGAGACTGATGATGCCATATATACATCAAAAAAGTATGAAAATGTTTATTCCTCACATAATAGTTCTTTCTGGGAGAACAGAAAAGGCTTCAAAGCAGGTCCAAAGAGGGTTTGAGAGAGAGAAAAAGGAGATGGCTTGGATTTGATTGTAGTTAGGGGGTTGGACTGAAGCAAGAGTTCCCATGCACAAAGATGTAGTGGCTTGAATGTTTTTAATTTCCTGTCAGCACCAAAGGAGGGAACCCCTGGCTTTCTTATCAGCTTTCCCAAGATGTGAGACAGAAGGAAAAGAGGAATTTGTAAAGTTTGCAAGCTGTCATCAGTCAGATATCAAAAAATGAAGTCAGATTCTTCATGAAAATTCATCGCTTATGTTTAAGTAAAGACTGAAATATGCCATGTTTTGTTTAATTGAATTTAAAGTCATTTAAGTAAGACATTATGGCACCCCATGAGGCAAGTAACTGAGTCCTAAAAGAGATGAAAATTCTCTTGAATGTTCTGTTCAAGAGAACTTCACTGTATATTTTTTGAAATGAAGTGTGTGCCTTGGTCACTATTAATAATGCCTGGATTTCTGAAGCTGACAAGGAATGTCTTGATGAGATTTTGTATTGTGTCTTTAGCATGCACAGAGATATGTATTACCTTGATTTATAGTTTGGGTAACTATGAAGTAAGATATTTTCCAAAGTTCTTTATCCCAAAGGGGACAGCCTTGGATAAATAATTATTGTCTCCATTGGCAAGATCAGACAACCAGACCAATGGCAATGTCCCAAATCTAAAAATGTGCAGATGGGGCTGATTGTTAGCCAAGGTATCCAGTGATAAAATGACTGAGAGTCGGCCAGTTTTGTTTGTCCTTGAGTCCTGTCACCACTCAGTGACGTCCTATTTAAGGGATAAAAAGCAGCAGCTCTCTAGCAAGCTTCATTACACACAATGGTGGCTCTATTTTCTGTAAAGCATAGTAACTCCTTTTGCTGTTCACTCATTTGATCCCAAGAAGCTTCCCAGGTAGTCAAGGGGTCCAGGAGAGGCGTAACCTCCTCCAGCACTGTGGTATCTAGCTAGGGACTGAGAATAGGGAAGGCCAACCCCTCCTGCAAGTGGGATATGCCAGGAGATCTGGGTTTGGCTTTATTCTGTAGGTACAATTTCTGTCTTAGCAAGGAGACCTTGGTGGCAATGCCAAGCTTGTGGGTACTGCTTCTGTAACCCAAGACGTAATGGGAAACTATGTAACAAAGGTCATAAGTGCAGGGCCAATGAGATATTTTATTTCCAGAACAATCCAGTGTGTAGCCAGCAATCAATATAATGGCATATAGTGTGGTACTAAGGAAGACAGTTTCATGTACCAGAAGTCCATGGGTATTAATTACAATCATGGGTGGTTGAGAGACTCCAGAAGGAATGATAGTAGGTTGCTAAAGCCTCTATTATGAAGGAGTCTCTGGGATCATTAATGAGAGTGCCTGCTGTATTGCAATTTGGACAGATTCTAGAGAATTTTGGCATGGGGTCCCATCCAATGTAGCAAATTTGCAAGTAATATCATAACAGGCTTAAGTAAAATTTGTAAACAAGGAATATGTTGCCTTCTGAATCCAAAAAGTCCTAAAATGTGTTGGTCTTGCTTTAATATTGTGGGTACCGAGAAGGTCAATAGCTGTGCATTTATAATGTCAGAGATTCAGTGGTCTTTGGTGGAACAAACAATTTTCACAAACTTAGCTGGGTGTTGGGGCCTTTTACTATGCAAACTATGTGTGGGACAATGAGCCATCTCTTTTATGTGAACTGTTTTGTGAGTATCTGCATGTCTTTAATTAGTGTCTGAAGTGAATTTCCTTGGAGGATGACATCAATGCAATATTATACCTGTGCTACAGGAGAATATTGAATATAATTAAGGTTGTTTGCAAAGATTGTGGGTGATGGCACGGCTGTTGAGATAACCCAGCAGAGTAAAGGTATACTGTGCTTTTTTAGAAGATGAAGGCAAACTGCAGCAGAGAGCCTATTAAAATAGGCACTGAACATAATATATTCACCAAATCTGTGACTGCAGAGGATTTATAGTTTGCTGATTGGATGAAGGCAGTAATTTCAATAATATTGGGTATGAGGGCTTTAATGGCTAGAGCCACAGCATTGAAGTTGTGGTAATCTTTCTTTTCAAATTTAAGGACAAGTCAAATGTGATTGTTAAAGGGAGGAGCAGTGTGCATAATAGCCTCATCTAAAAAGGCCTTGTGTTACAATCCTTGAAGATACTGTTTTAATTTATATTCATTTATATTAGCCATATTAATCAGGAATGGAGGTTCATGAAAGATTTCTTTGTCAGGCTAATTGTAAGTACAAAAGACATTAATTTTATTGCGTAAGAGTATTCATGCCTACTATGGGATATTTTAGGGCAATAAGTGCTATGATTATGGAGAATTTAAGCAAGGCAATAGTTCTCATGGATAAGGTAAAACATTCCTGGTTTTGTCCTGTATTTTATGTTTGCTAAATTTCCTAATAGTATAGGGAATACCTAGTTTAAATATAATGGAATTCCCAAGCTTAACTCTAATTTGAGATCTAGTATTGATTAAGTCTATTAAAGTTTCCTAATTGGTGCTTTTCAGCAGATGTTAAATTAATTTAGAACCTATGTTCTAGAGGTCCAAGTCAACCAGCCCCATTTTACCTTTATCACAAATTCTTTTTGCAAATATCTGGATTTCCAATTAGATCAAACTGTGGACTTCTATTTCAGGATGTGTTTCTTCCCCTGTATCCCATGTTTTGGTGGTTTATGGATATAACTTAAGGTTGTCCTCTCTAGCCTGCCAGAAAGGCAGGCGCCCAAGCAGATCTGTAAATGGCTAGAGACAATAGGGTAAGACTGGACTGTATTTTCTTATGGATGAAGAGTGGGGCTAGAGTGAGATTTCCTGAGTATGCATGTGCCATCGGTTAAGTGGTTTAAAATGCTCTTTAGTGCCAAAGTGGGGAGCACTTGGTATTTCTTATCAACTTTCCCAGATTTAGGCAGAAGAGGAAGAGAGAATAGAGGGACTTGAAAGCTATCAGTCGTCAAATATTAAAATTGCAGACAGATTCTATTACACTAACATTTTTTTCAACAAACATGTTTTGATCATCCTTAGGGTGTTAAATTGCACATCATATTTGTCACTCCATAATCACAAAATGGCAGCTGGACTTGCAAGTATCACACAAATATTTCCTAGAAGGAGGAAGGGGAAAGACCTAAGTCAGCAAGCATTGCACCTACCACTTCTATCAAGTAAGGAAAAACTTTCCCAATAACTCTTACTGCAGCTTTTCCCTTAAATATCATTGAATCCCTCAGTGACATGGCTATCCATACTACAAGGAAGACTGAGAAAATCAGTATTTCTAACTTAGAACACAATGAGGGGTCCTCTTAGCAAAGAGGGGCTTAATGACTCTTGGTAGGTAGTTAGCTGACCATGGCAGTTATGTTTTTTTAAAAATATCTTTCTGGGGCTTCCCTGGTGGCGCAATGGTTGAGAATCTGCCTGCCAATGCAGGGGACACGGGTTCGAGCCCTGGTCTGGGAAGATCCCACATGCCACAGAGCAACTAAGCCCGTGCTCCACAGCTACTGAGCCTGCACGTCTGGAGCCTGTGCTCCACAACAGGAGAGGCTGCGACAGTGAGAGGCCCGTGCACCACGATGAAGAGTGGCCCCCGCTCGCCGTAACTAGAGAAAGCCCTCGTACAGAAAGGATGACCCAACACAGCCATAAATAAATAAATAAATTTATAAAAAATAAATTAAAAAAATAAATATATCTTTCTGGAAAGCATTTGCACAATAGTTACCAACAGTTATAAATGCTGTGAATTGTTTTACTGCAGCACAATCCTATCCCCTGCCGTTAAAAGTTGACAACATCCATCGCATACAACAGCTAAAGAATTGGCAGTGGTTGTTGCTCTGACAGTATTGCTTCTTGTCTTAGACATGACGAACAAGAGAGGGGTCAAGAGAAGAAGCACTTATTATACTGGAAACACACTAAAATTTCTTATCTTTCTGTTTGAATGGCTAACTAATGAAAATGCATTTTTTAAGAGATCATTGTATAGTCACTTATGTAGCTTTTCTTTTTAAAAAAGATAGAAATAGAAAGACTTGACCCTGAATATTAAATGTGAGTTATTTCTGACTCTATATTAGACATAAATTATATTTCCTATCCATTCCTAAAGGTCAAATAATCAGTCATAGGAAAATTTTTAAAAGTACATTTCCATTCAGTCACATAAGCAAATAATGAGGAGGGAAGAACAGTGTGTATTTTAAAGAACCAGAATAAAAGCTGTCCACATTTGGATATCATAATTGTATATCTCAGGGCTTTTCCTTTCATACTTAGGAAACATAATGCCCTTGGAAGGAAAAGAAGAAATTCAAGCTATTAAACACATGTTCTTTTCTCTGTGCCTCTGCATTGATTAATGCCCTGAGCTCACAGAGCTGTAAAGTTATACTGATGTCCTCTTTAGACTGTGCCTCACATGACTTTACTTAGAAAGGGAGAGAAAGGCTTGTCAAGTCAGGAGTAAATGATATATCTCATTTGCATTGAAATATAGAGAGGACCAAAGAAACGGGCTGCTTCTTCTTTTCCAAGTGCATTTCTTTCTTCATAATATACGGATGATAAAACGGAGCTGGACATGCCACATCATTTGCATTTGGACTTGCTTCCTTTAATGCCTTCTTATGCCTCTTATTTAAAAAACAAATGAAACACTGAATTCTTCTATTCAGGAAGTTATTAGATCCCCATGCAATTTTTTTTCGTATGCTGAGAACTAGATCTGGCTTTCTGCTCTGGATTATTTTATCCTGTTAGAGTATCTGTATGATTGAAAACAACCTTGTAAATAAAATAGTCCAAATTTACTATATGATAAAAATGATTTATAACCATTCTCCTAACAGGAAGTACAGAGATAGTTAAACCTTAAATGAGACATTCTTTACTACCTGGCTTAAAGCATTATTCACCAGAGGCTAGTGGTGGTGAACAATTATTTAAAATTAGTCTTGGGGCTTCCCTGGTGGCGCAGTGGTTGAGAGTCTGCCTGACGATGCAGGGGACACGGGTTCGTGCCCCGGTCCGGGAAGATCCCACATGCCGTGGAGTGGCTGGGCCCATGAGCCATGGCCGCTGAGCCTGCGCGTTCGGAGCCTGTGCTCCGCAACGGGAGAGGCCACAACAGTGAGAAGCCCGCGTACCACAAAAAAAAAAATAAATAAAAAAAAATAAAAAATAAAAAAAAATAAAATTAGTCTTGCTTTCAGACCATATGAAATAATTTGATTCTTAAAAAAATTTTTTTTCAGGTGAAACATCACTCATTACAAAAACATTACAATAACAGCTATGTTTGTCCTCATTTTTCCATCATATTCTTACTTATAAAAGAAACAAAAAATAAAACTTTAATCATACTTTTCCCTGCTCAAGGAGAATAATATTATTTCACTTAATGACTAACTATATGATATTAACAATTTTCTGTCAGCTAGACTCCTTATGAATGGCACTAAAGTGAATGAATATTTCCAGAATCAGCAGACAGCATTCTTTAGACTGTGTTACCACAAGCATGACACTATAGGGAAGGTACAACATTATGTCTGAAAAGCAAGGCAGTGTCCTTTCTCAACTGGTTCCCTTGCACTGTTGGATTCACTCCTGCTTGCTGGGATTGTAGCGGGCTAATTCCCTGCCTGCTGTTTCTAGGTCAGGCTAGTCTGCCCTTGCCTGGATTCTACACGCACAGACATTTCACCAGTTAATTACTTCTCCTCTTGTGTATTGTTCAAGAAGCTGCACCATTACATGTCACACTACTAGGTTACTATGGTAAAGGAAGTGCTAATTTAATTTATTATTGGAGGATACTGACTTAAATACAAAAAATGTCATAAGGAAGAATCCTGTAGTGAGAAAGTCATTTAGATTGTAAGCTTTTAATTCAAGTCAACCTATTAAGTACATGGGACTATTTGACCTTGACATACAAAACAACAACTTGGTATTATAAAACATTTAAAATTAGGTTACAATTAATTTCTAACATTAACATTTTTTAAAACTTCTTACTGCTTGTTAAAATTTTTTGAATAGTTTATTTACATATTTTATAAGAAATTTTATTTTACCCTTTTCCTTAGCCTGATTCATTCATGTACAAATTTCTGTTCTTTAAAGAAATCTCTGCATAAGTGACCTTTGTAAAATATTGTCTAAACTCACTACTTTCAATTATTTAGCTTTTATTCCTTCCTCACTGTGCAGCTGTGTCTCTCTTAGTCTCACTAGTGTTGTCACTAATACCCAGTGGCAGAGCAACTGTGAGGGGAAAAACCCCTCATATGAGGTACTACAAAAAGATTTTTTCTTACATTTAAGGGATTAATAAATGATATCTCTTAATTCTTACTCTCTCAAGTTGGGAAACAATATATAGACAAGTGAGCATTTTAAAAAATTTACTAGATACTGTTGCTTAGTGAAGGTAGCTTTAACTTATCTGGTCAAAATAACTTTCTAACTTTCTGACACTGAATTGAAGAACCTTATCCAATCTTAGGCAAAGAGGTCTCTGCTTTCTGGGGAAGATCCTGCTTGGCTAAAAAGAAAACATAGTAATGAGCAGACCATGAAGAACCTTTTCTGCAGGCAGGAAGAGGAAGGGAAAGAAGCTGAACTGAACTTCCTCCCCCAATTCACTGTACATTACTTCCCCTACATGCAAACCAGTTAGGTTCCAAGAGCACATTCGTAAGTCCAATTTGTTCGTAAGTTCAACAAAGTTATCCTAGGTACCCAACTAACACAATCGGTTATATAGTACTGTACTGTAATGGGTTTGTTATACTTTTCACACAAATAACACATAAAAAACAAACAAACACAAAATATAAAGTAAACATTTTTAATCTTACAGTACAGCACCTTGAAAAGTACAGTAGTACAGTACAACATCTGGCATCCAGGGGCTGGCATAGAGTGAACAGGCAAGAAGAGTTATTGACTGGAGGAGGGAGAGGAGGTGGGAGATGGTAGAGCTGAAGGATCATCAACAATAGGAGACGGAGGGCAAGCTGCAGTTTCACTCATGCCTGACGTTGACGGCACAGGTTCTGGTTCCTTGCTGGATTCAATTCTATCTACCCTCTTGAAAAAATGATCCAGTGATGTCTGAGTAGCTCTTTTTTTTCTCAAAATGACAGGGTAGCACTGGATCATATTCTGAACAGCTGCTGCAACCTTCGTGTACCATTCTACGTTTGGGTCCTGTGCCTCAAAAACTAACAGTGCTTCCTCAGATAAAGAAAATCCCCTTGCCATTTCCTGCATCATGAATCTTTTCAGTTCTTCAGTTACTTCTTCTTCCTCTTATCTCTCTTTGTCCTTTCTCTGGGCCTTCAATTCCATCAGGTCTTCATTGGTAAGCCCTTTGTGTTGCATATCAAGGAGTTCAATGAAGTCGTCCTCTTGCAGATATAGCTTGAAATAAAGATACTGTACTACTGTACTCTATACAGTACTGTACAGTAAAGTACACAAAACTACAACCACTTGTACAGGATGTGTGCACGTGACAATGTACGCCACACACGTGATTGGACATGCGAACACACATTGGCATCTTTGAAAGTTCGCAACTTGAAGGTTTGTATGTAGGGGATTTACTACATTAGTTCCCTATCACCACTATAAAATATTAGCACAAACTTAGTGGCATAAAACAAGACAAATGTATTATCTTGCAGATTAGTAGGTAAGACACCTTCTACAGGTCTCACAGAGCCAAAATCAAGCTGTTGGCAATGCTGCATTCTTCTGAAGACTCTAGGGAGAGGCAAGTTCCTTGCCTTTTCCAGCTTCTCCAGGATGCCTGCATTCACTGGTTCTTGGCCCTACTCTGACTTCAAAGTCAGCAGTGGCAGGTTGAATCCTTGTCACATCAAATTATCTCTGACCTCCTTTTCTGTCTTCCTCTTTCACTTTTAATGATCCATTTTGCCCACCCAAATAATCCTGAATACCCTTCCATTTTTAAGGTAGGCTGATTGGCAAATTTAATTCTACTTGCTGCCTTAATTCCCCTTGCTATGTAAGGTGTCATATTCACAGATTCCAGGGATTAAAATGTGCATGTGTTTTGTTTTATTTTTTTTAGCATCTTTGTTGGAGTATAATTGCTTTACAATGTTGCATTAGTGGCTGCTGTATAACAAAGTGAATCAGCTATACGCATACGTATATCCACATATCCCCTCCCTCTTGTGCCTCCCTCCCACCCTCCTTATCCCACCCCTCTAAGTGGTTGCAAAGCACCGAGCTGACCTCCCTGTGCTATGCAGCTGCTTCC
This sequence comes from Neophocaena asiaeorientalis asiaeorientalis, assembly GCF_003031525.2. NCBI lineage: Eukaryota > Metazoa > Chordata > Mammalia > Artiodactyla > Phocoenidae > Neophocaena > Neophocaena asiaeorientalis. Next base: position 1,437,868 of record NW_020173488.1, on the reverse strand, counting down.
CACTAGCTACTATTTTACATTTGGTAGTGTATATATGTCACTGTTACTCTCTCACTTTGTCCCAGCTTACCCTTCCCCTTCTCTGTGTCCTCAAGTCCATTCTCTATGTCTGTGTCTTTATTCCTGTCCTGCCCCTAGGTTCATCAGAACAATTTTTTTTTTTTATTCCACATATATGTGTTGGCATAGGGTATTTGTTTTTCTCTTTCTGACTTACTTTACTCTTAATGACAGACTCTAGGTCCATCCACCTCACTAAAAATAACTCAATTTCATTTTTTTTTATGGTTGACTAATATTCCATTGTATCTATAGGCCTCATCTTTATCCATTCTTCGGTCGAAGGACACTTAGGTTGCTTCCACGTCCTGGCTATTGTAAATAGTGCTGCAATCAACATTGTGGTACATGACTTTTTTTGAAAACATAGCAATAAACCTCTTTGACATTGGTCTTAGCAATGTTTTTTTGGTTATGACACCAAAAACACCAACAATAAAAACAAAAGTAAATAAGTGAGACTACATCAAACTAAAAAGTTTCTCACAGCAAAAGAAAATCAAGGGAATAAAGAGGCAATCTATGGAATGGGAGAAAATATTTTCAAACCATATATCTGATAAGGGACTAATATTTAAAATATATGAAAAACTCATACTAATCAATAACAACAAAAAAAAAAAATTCAAAAATGGGCAGAGGCACTGAATCAACATTTTTCCAAAGAACAAATACAAATGGCCAACAAATACATGAAAAGATGCTCATATTACTAATCAGCAGGGAAATTCAAAATCAAAACCACAATGAGATATCACCTCACACTTGTTAGAATGGCTATTATCAAAAAAGCAAGAAGTAACAAGGGTTGATTAAGGATGGGGAACAAAAGGAACAATGGTGCACTGTTGGTGGGAATGTAAATTGGCATAATCACTATGGAAAACAGTATGGAGCGTCCTCAAAAAAATTGAAATTAGAGCTACCATATAATCCAGCAATCCCACACTTGATTATATATCTGAAGAAAATGAAATCACTATCTTAAAGAGTTATCTGTGCCCCCATGCAGTATTTTTCACAATAGCTAAGATATGAAAACTACCTAAATGTCCATCAACAAATAAATGGATAAAGAAAAGGTAGTAGATATACACAATGGAATATCATTCAGCCTTAAAAATAAGGAAATCCTGCTATTTGTGGTAACATGAAACTTAAGGGTATTATGCTAAGTGAAATGTCAGTGAGAGAAAAGCAAATACTGCATGATTTCACATATATGTGGAATCTGAAAAAAAAAAAAGACACATATGGAAACAGAGAGTAGAATGGTGACTTCCAGTGGCTGGTGTTTGAGAGAAATAGATGTTTGTCAAAAGATACAAACTTCCAGTAATAAAATGAATAAATTCTGGGTATTTAATAATCAGTGTTTTGACTGTAATTAATAATACTGTATTATATGCTTGAAAATTGCTATGAGAACAGATCTTTAAAGTTCTTGCCACAAACACACCCACACAGATTTTAATTATGTGAGGTGACAAATGTGCTTCGTCACTTTATCATGGTAATCATTTTACAATAAATAAATATATCAAATCATCAGGCTATACACTTTAAGCTTACACGGTGTCATATGTCAATTATGTCTCAATAAAGTTAGGGGGAAATATGCGTACCATGCAAGGTGGTCAACCATTTAAACATGGGAATAGAAATATTATGATTATAAAATTACTATAGAAGTCTCATATATTTGTACGGTCTTAAGTTTCAATCCAATATAACTGTCCAAATTTCCTTGCACTATCTTTTCTCATTTCTTTGAATTTTTAACTTCTTTCTTATTGCCCTTATGTATAAAAATTGCCAACTACATACCAATTCAAGATAAAGTAGGAAGGTAAAATCACAAAGGAGGAATAACATCTTAAAAGGAGAGAGATTAAAGGGAAGATAAAGGCAGTCTCTCAAAAACTGCTGATAGTAAAGTTTAAACGACCTCTGAATTCCGAGGAAGTATTATTTTGAGGGAAATTTTGGTAAGAATAATTTGAAAGAACTTTATTATGTTATTTTAGTCTATTTTTCTCCCTGGAAGGGGAAAATCAAAGTAAAATACTACACTTTTAGATCATTTTGCTAACCTTCGATGAAAAGAAATCACTTACCTCATATTGGGTGGACTATTTCTATATTTATAAAAGCCCAAGACAAAATTCCTGAAGATATTTTATTTTAAAAAAATGCACACAATATTTTTGATGTTTTAAAATAACGTTCACATTTGGAAATTATATGCATAGAATGGGTTTTAAATGACAATTGTATCTTGTGCTGTAATTGTCTCATGTCTTGGCTATTTGTGTGTTTGCTAATCATTAATTGCAAATAGTTTTACTGAATTAATTGTATCAATAGAATTAAAGATGTCAGAATTGTAGTCTAGTTAAGTGAAATAAACTAAAGTAGACCTTGGCCAAAGTGTCCCCTGGCTAGAGTTACCAGGTCTTTTAAGAGTTGGAGATAACTTCTCTCAGAAGACTGGTAGCATAGGAAAAGGAAACTTACCAGGCAATTTCATGAGAAAGAAGACAACAGAAAATAAGGCATAAAAACAATGAAAAATCAGTACAAGAACAAAATCTTTAGAGAAAGATAAGTAACTTAAGAAAGATTTTCCTTCTAAACAAGAAATTTTCATCCTAAAACTCCATTATTTTATCATTAGAAGACTGAGTTACTAGGATTAAAGTTCCACTCCCAAAACATGGCTATGAACCAAAGGTCAAGCTGAAGACAAGTAAATTGGTGGTGTCACGCTAGACTGAGAATTAATAAATGGCTGGCAATGTGTTTCTGCTCTCTGCAGTTTAAGCTCAGACTAGGGGCTGAATAACTTGGAGAGCAGGAGTAAGTTAGAGAGGTAGATGGAGTGATAAATACAGAAATGTACCGACAGACAGAAATGTATTGATCTAGAAACATTTCCAAGCAGAGGGAACTAGGCCTAAAGAAATTGTCAAGGAAACCAATTCAAACCGCAAGATAACTGGCGTTGATGATGTAGCACCTATTCATACTCTTAGGTAGGAAATAGCATCAATATTCTGCTGAACTAATGATAATATAAAATAGCAGTGGGAATATTGACTCTGATGGGTTAAAAATAATGCAAACAGTGATAGACCTAGCAAACACTTGCTTATTAAGGAAGTTTCCTCAGCTATGCCACTCTTCCATTAAAAGGACATGGATATATAAAACCTTGTTAGTACTGATTGTTCTGCAGAGTATAACAAACCTTAAGCTACTATCAAGCATTTCCAGGATGTGGATGTCACCGAACATGCATTGTCCTCACTCCCCACCTGCCACTTTTCCTGTGGTGGTTACAGCTTTGAGTTTCCCCAAGCAACTCATGGTTGATCCTTTTGCACCTCACGTGGTGTGAGTTTTTCTAAATAGTTTTCCAGATTGTCCTTTGAAAAACTGAGTCAGAGGCTCATTTCTGCCCATAAAGAAAGTCAATCTAATATAAAATAACTGATTGCAAATGAAAATTCAAAGAATCTCAAAGCTGTTAAACAGAAATCTTTTGAAAAAATGACAATTTATTTACCATTCAGCAGGTATCTATCGAGAGTCAACCATCAGTCAGAAATGGAGTGAAATGCTATGGACATGAATGTGAGCAAGATAGTCTCTTCCCTCAAGAATTTTCTTATGGAAAAATTGATGTAAACAGGCAAACATGGCTTATAAATGTTGAAGAATTCATCTAAGAGTGTTTATTTCAACTGAGCAGAATGAGATATTTTAGAGATGAAAGTTCAGCCCTATTGGTGTTTCTCAAGTCAAAATATATACACACTTGCATGTTCCACTTATGTGTTTTAATAGCAATTTTGATATTTGCATAATATTTTCAGTTTTCAATCCTTTGTACATATAATTTCATCATTATACTGTAAAGGTATTTTAATCAGTATGACTCTGTAGATAACACAGAATAAATGCTTGCTGATGGCTATAAAGTAAAAATTGAACCTGTAAAAAAGAAACTTACTCTAGTGTTAAAATATTTTAGAGTTTATTCTAAATAGTCTTTGCAATATTCCAGAACTTATACTGTTTTAGAAAGTGAGGAAATAACAATCACAGAGTCTTCTGAGGATGACTAGCTTTTAGAGGAGAATTGTCAGCCATTGCTTCGTTGATTTCAGCTTGATTTCCTTTCAGAATGAGAAATTATAATGAATCACCACCAATCAGCAAACCTGATTATGGATGTCAGCTATATAGCCTAAAAAAAGCACCTGCTTCCTGGGCAAGTACTAGACAGCTGTGGGCAAGACTGTAACTAAGTAGTCCTATGCCAGCAATAAAGATTTTGAAAATCTCCCAACCCTAAAACCTCTCCATCTGTAACATATTTCTTTAATGGCACCTGAATTATGCCAAGCACAATTGAAATCTAGATTTTAGGATATTTTATATATATATATATATATATATATATATATATATAATATAATCCATTATATTTTTGTTGACAGCACACTCATTTTAGTCCAAAAGTGCAAGTTAAATATCAATGTGTGTGTCTATGTATGTTTCAGATAAGCTTTAAATTTTATTTTATGATGTAGTTCTACTTTCATTTTAAATAACAAATTCATAACATTTTCTAAGGCATAAAATTACTAAAGTTCTTAATTCAGCCCAGATGTTATCACTACCCTTCTCCAAGATAATTGGTTCTCCTCTATTTGGCAGAGTCCTGTGCCAAACCACCTGAGAAACAACTGGGTTGTTTTGGTTTCAAATTGTCTTTGTTAATGGTCTTTGACTTGTGCATAAACTTCTTCTGAAATCTGTCTACATAGAAAGGTTGATTTGCTCAAAATAACAGAAATGGGCCAAAACATATATCACAAGAGAGAGATAATTTTAGCTATGTTTCTCTGGAAAAGACAATGTAACAGACAGAAACTTTAGGCAAGATAATCTCTAGGTTGATACCTTTAATTAATGCTGTTACAGGAAAGGTTAAATTGTTTTGGATGGGTAATTGGACACCCTCTAAAAATCTCTCAGTTTTAATATTTTGATTATAAATGTGACAGCTGGGATGGAATACAAACCTCTTTTGAAAATTTTAATTTGCTTAACAAGTGCTTTTGGTACAGAAGGTATGGTAATTTATCTTTTTTTTCCAAAATAAGTGTTCGCTTAACTCAAGGATGCTACTGGTGACAGGCTTTAGCATTGATGAGTGAGCATGACCTCAAAGATCAACACAGGGCTAACAGATGTTTTTGTGTTGTCAATATATAAAGATTGTGAAAATTAAAGCCAGATGTTTCAATGAGGATGCATAACTATCTGTACAGTCCAAATAAAGCATTTTGTTTTGTGTTATAAGCAAGACCTTCATGTTAAAACCTACTAACAAACCATTTCAAGGTTTAAAAACATGATATTTTTTGCCATATGAATAACTCTGTTTTCTATTTTCCCTCATGTCTTAATAATAAACTCCAAAATGAAGAACCAAAAGTCATAACATTTACATATGTTATGTAACATTACAACTCCAGGTTTCAATAAAATGACTGGATAACCAAAACAAGGGGTGGATATTAGTAATCTCTTACAACTATCACAGTGACATTCTTTGTCAACTAAATTATCATTTTACTACGATCTCCATTCACTTCAAAATTTTTCTTAGAAAAATTAAACAAGACTACCTACCTTTGGAAACCATGACTATAAGACCTTTAGTGATTTTAATGAAATCTAAGAGACACTGAATAAAATTTAAATATTATGGTTATACCTGAAATGTAATTAAAATATTCATAGATATTTCAAACTCTATTATTTATGAATTTTTAAAATTAAAGTATAATTGAATTACAATGTTGTGTTAATTACTACTGTACAGCAAAGTGACTCAGTTATACATATATATACATTCTTTTTCATATTCTTTTCCATTATGATTTATCACAGGATATTGAATATAGTTCCCTGTGCTATACAGTAGCATGTACTGTACAGCAGTAATTAACACATTATAATTCAATTATACCTTAATTTTAAAAATTCATAAATAATAGATTTTGAAATCATTATAAACATCTTAATCTCCAAATACAATAATTGAAAATGTCCCCCTTTTTAGCTAAAAGTTGCTAAATAAGTAATATAAAATATACTTTCCATTGTATATGCAATATGTAGTAAATATCTTTTGGTATATAATTTAAAAAGCATATTTTCCATGACCAGTTGCAGTAATATTTCCACACCATTCCAAAAGTGTCTATGGACCTTTTCTTATAAAACAATTATTTATTTCCTCTAGGATAGAAATTTAGTTATTTCCAACATTTCACATTAAATGATAAAGTTTTATTTGACATTTTGAAATGAGTTTAAATGCTAGATCAATTAAGATAAGCAAAGGCATAATATATCTAGAACTGTGTATAACCTAGTTATAAAATGCAAGGTGGTCAAAAGGTACAATTTCCAGTTATAATATAAATAAGTACTAAGGATGTACTGTACAACATGGTTAATAAAATGAACACGACTGTATGTTATATATGAAAGTTGTTAAGAGAGTAAACCCTAAGAGTTCTCATCACAAGGAAAAGTATTGTTTTTCTTTTTCTTTTATTTTGTAACTCTTTGAGATGATGGATGTTCACTAAACTTATTGTAGTAATCATTTCATTATGTATGTAAGTCAAATTATTATGCTGTAAACCTTAAACTTATATAGTGCTGTAGGTCAACTATATCTCAATAAATATATTATATCTCAATAAACTGGAAAACAATAAAATAAAGTCCAAATAAATTGTATTGTCCCAATTATTTTTAATATACTGACTAGCAACATTGTTCAGATAACTTCAAGTTTAAAAACTACAATAATTTTTTATAAAAAATTTATTTTTAATACCAGTCTTTCAGCCATTGAGATCACTCCGTGGTAAATAAATGGAATAATATTTTTGTGTTATCTTTCCAGATACACACACATTTCCCCCATCCCTGTCATCACATACATATTTTTTCACTCTTTTAAGAAAATGTTATAATTTTGTACCCATTGCTTCTCATACTGAAAGTTTTTTCCTTAATCAAGAAAAAATTTGATTTTTCCTTCTTTCCTCAAGGATAATGAGGTTGCCTGGCTTTTTTTATATTGTGTAGAATACATTTCATTAAACTACATTTTGCTATGGTTTTAAGATTATAAAATTGATGCTACGTTATATGGTGTGTAGGTATACATATTAATTTAAAATTACAGGCATTTTAAGTGGTCTTCTGCATTACTCGATAATATGGGTTCACTTTTTTCAACTTTTTGATTATTCTAACTACCAGTTTCACTCTTTTTAAATTTATATCTTCAGGTATAATTTTATTCTTAATTTTTTTTCAAGCAGTTATATTCACTTTGTTTACCTGTGTGTCTTACATAGAGCATAGTCACACATTTTAATCTTAATTCCTTTGAACTATGTTAGCAGATATTTTTTTACCCATTGTATTTATTGATATAATAGATGTGTACCAATTCTGTACTACTACAATTGTTTTGCTTTCTGTATGTATTTTTATATAATTTTTATTTTTTTTCTGCATTTTTGCTTTGAGTGTGGTGTGTTTATGTTAATATTTTTTGCTCTAGTAATTAACTATATAACTTTATATTTGTATCCCAAATCTATTTGTTAAAAAATTTTATTTCCTAATGTAGATATTTATGTTCCTTCTTTCTCCATGGTCCATGTCATTCCATTTTTTCCACTAATCATTTAGTGTCAGTTATATTATAATTTTTTGTGTTTATATTTTTAAATAGTATTTTTAGATAATTTATTTGCTTGATCAAGTATAATATCCTTCAACCCAATGAGGAGATCAGACAATTTACCCATCTCCCATCTTCTTTCTCCATTTCCATGGTAAAAAATAACATTTTCATTCTAACCAAACATTTCTTTTTGTCTGGGTTCTGATCTTAAATGTTAACCAAAGTCCTTTTTTTCTGTATTTTATTTGAAACACTTTTTTTTTTACTGATCGGCAAAAAGACTTTTCTTTTTACAGAAAGAGAAAGCAGACATAAATTTCAGCACATCTTCAAAGCAACAATCTGTATATATTTTTTATTACACTGCTAAGGAAACCAATTCTGATAGCTATAAAACAAAGTAATTTTTTATATTGTAATTACTTTTCATCTGTCAAAGTTTTTAAAGAACTAATATGAAAATCATTCTCAGTTTTAATCAATTTTAGTTGAAAAAGTATTTACAGATTGAAAAAATATCTAATGCTTTACTATGGATGAGATAAAAAAACACAAAGTCTTTGGGAAATAAATTAGAATCAGCTTTATCTAATAACCCTATATTTAAAGCTAAGGAAATAATTAGAAATGTTGACAAAAATAATCATTGCAGAAATTTACATAGCTCTTAACAATTAGATTTTTGAAGATCATTCAATGACATCTCATAATGTAAGGTTTTCTGAAAATGAAAGATACTAATCTTTAATAGTATTAATTATTAATTCTGTTTGTTTAAAAATGCTTGTAAAACAGCATAAAAGGACTCAAATTAAATATAACTAATTAATAAACACAATTTTCTTTTTGGGATAGCCTATATATGACATTTAATGTATTTTCAACTTCTCTGTATTTTTGAATTCCCTACAATGAGATCACATAATTAATGCATGTATAAAAATATGTTTTAAAAATTTGAAGGTTTGGGAGATATATAACAAAGGAATTAGTAAGAAATTAAATTATTAACATAGCTTCATGAATAATTAACAACACCTAACCCAGAAATAACTAGAGATACTTTTGTTAACACAACATTTTAATCCATTTGTCATTATCCAGAACTACAAAACCACTAAAACAACAAATCAGACACCTCAGAGTTTTGAACCACATCTGTACAACTTGATTATTTTGTTACATCAAGCACACCAGGTCTTGACCTCATAAATGCCTCTAGTTTGATGAGCCTTGGAGTTTCTTAGTCACCAGCCATTTTCTATCTTCATTTTATTCCCTACAGAGTTTAGGTTCTGGGGCCTATCATTTCTATCACTTTCCTGCCAATATACTAAATGTCCTTACCCCTTAAAATTAAATTTCCATTATGCCCTCTGGCTAAAACTCATTCCTGATTTAATGGAATGCTGAAATTCCACAGCATCATCAAGTGTGCTGAATACTTCAATGAAAAAAAAAAAGTCACACACCTACTTATGCTAACAATACTACATTTTTAAGGCCATTGGCTTCAGTTCTAGCTTGCAAATCTGTAAACCAAGGGAACAGTGTTTTTCTATTGATTCTGTTGATACAAGACTTCTATTTTTTTTCACAGAAATAGTTGGAAATATTATCTACTTTCTTCAAATTTTCAACTAAGTTCCTGCCTACCGTCTCATGCTTAATTACTTCACCAATCTTACTTCCTGGGTAACATAGAAGTCATAATGAAGACAACCACAATAACATTCTAGGTTTCCTTCATCCATCAATAGATATAGATATACACATCCACACACAAGCACACTCCATCCTTCGGAATTTTGTTGAGATACCTTTTCTTCTGGGGTATCTTTCTAATTCTCTCCCACTTTGAGTCATATGTCTTTTAATACTTTAGTATAATTATTTTTGGATTTTGTAGTTAGGATATAAATGTTGTGTCTGTTTACTCAGACTCTGAGCTTTATATAGAAAGTATTCAAATGTAAAAAAGTAGAGAAATCAATATACCCATATTCCCATCACTAACCATCAACAACGATACACACTCTATTACACTCGGTTCATCTATCCACTATCCCCTTTTTAGTGCAGTATTTTAAAGCAATTCTAGGACATCATATTATCTCATCATCAAATATGCCAATGTGCATCTAATAATTAACAGCTTTTCATAGTCACGATATCATTATCATATTTAACACAATTACCCCAAATACTTGAATATCATCTAACAGTCAGTCAGCTTTCTCTAATTTATTAAAGTTGACTTATTCAAATCAGAATCTAATCTACACACACTCATTTTATTTGGTTGTTACATCTTCTATATCTCTTATTTTATTTTTTTGAATTTTATTTTATTTATTTTTTTTATACAGCAGGTTCTTATTAGTTATTCATTTTATACATATAAGTGTATATATGTCAATCCCAATCTCCCAATTCAACCCACCACCACACTGCCTACCATTTTCCCCCCTTGGTGTCTACACGTTTGTTTTCTACATCTGTGTCTCTATATCTCTTTTAATCTAGAACATTCATACTCCCTTTTTGTGGTACACAGTCCTCTCATTGTTGTGGCCTCTCCCATTGTGGAGCACAGGCTCCGGACATGCAGGCTCAGCTGCCATGGCTCACAGGCCCAGCCACTCTGTGGCATGTGGGATCTTCCCGGACCAGGGCACGAACACGTGTCCCCTGCATTGGCAGGCTGACTCTCAACAACTGTGCCACCAGGGAAGCCCTCCCATCTCCTTTTTTTACACTGACATTAGCTTTTGAAAAAACGAGGTCTGTTCTCCTAAAATGTCTGGTATTCTGCATTTGACTGATTACTTCCTGAAGGTACAGCATTTCATGTTTCTACTTTTCCCGTATTTTCTCCAAACTGGAAGTAAAAAGACCTGTTTAGATTTGCATTCAATTTTAGGGGCCAAAGTATTTCACATTGCTTCACAGCACAAGGCACATATCTCCAGTTGTCTCATTTTTATCTTTTGAAAATGGGTTTCCTTTACTGTGAGCACATCTCAGAAATTTCCTGAGCACTATACCCAACGTGGCAGAGTTCCACTGGCTCATGAAATGTAAACAAAATTACTCTCTCAGAAAGTCATTTTAAAAATTGGAATAATATGGCTTTTTATTAACAGCTTCTTAGGTTGTTCAGCCTGATAAGCTCAAACTTCCTTTTGTATTATCTCCATAGTAGGAAGCGTAATTTGTACACACATCTTTTGTTCAACATCATTTTCCCTTGAGAAATGACTTTGATTTTGACCCAGAAGACTTAGCTATTTCTACACTTGACCTGCTGGCTAAATTTTCAAAGTAGATTTCAAAGTAAAAAATTATTTTTTGATGTTCAGACAGCTTCCTTCAACAATATTACTTATTTTGACAAAAAGCATATCTTTATTATTTCCTTATTTAGGACACAGTTTCACATCATTGAGTCCTGAAAAAAGTTCACAGTATACACAACACATTTTTTTTTTTTATCATTTGGGGTTTTTCTTCTTTTTTTTGGTAAGTCTCCTCAAATTCATAGAAATTGCACTATTTTATGAAAATAAGTGTCTCAGGTAATTGAGATATCTCCCTCATGTTTCTACTATTAATCCCCTCAGAACAAAACAAAATCATAAACAAAACACGTGTAATCCATAGAAGCGGAGCTTTTCTTCATTTTTTCTTCACTCTAATTTTGAGGGAAACCTAACTTCAGTTTCTAGTTACTAAGAACACCACCACCAAAAAGATAATGGAGCTTACACATAGCTAAGAGATTTCTACACATACTCTACAAGTTCAGAATATTCAACCTCACCCTTCCATTCCAAATGCTCTTTTAAAACCATGCATGCTTTGTCACAACTGAAGAAGATTTTAGAGATTTTCCACTCAAACCTCATTATTATACAGAGGAGGAAAATGTGGCCAAGAGCAGTTGGGTGGCTTTTCTGAAGGGTTAAATGCTAATTACAGGCACAGCTGGTACTATAGTAAATGTCTCCAAACAGTCAATATACTAGTTTTCTAATTACTTACATTCTTTGCTGCTTTCATTCCTATGTGCTTTGTAATTATTAGAACCAAGATGTAGATGACTGAAGCAAATTGTCCTAGACATAAAGGCAGTCAATAGTGGTTAGTAAATTAGTTTCAGCTATTTAGCAGGTAAAAAACATAACTATACTTAAGTATCCTTGCAAAGAATGTGTTCTTTTGAGAGTTCTATGAAACAGAGGTTTCATAGCAAACTCATCTCCCACTTTTTAATTGTAACATCCTTTAGGTACCAGAGAATAACTAATGCAAGAAATGTAATAATTATTTTTATTTTTGTAGTGTTACTGTATTTTTTAAGTTGCTTTGTATGTTTGTTTATCTGTTTTTAACTATTTAGGTATCTTTGGAAATTAGAACAAAAATATATAGAAGGATTAAAATATTGCCCCCAAACACAAAAACCAAGAAATAAACAACACTTAATAGATAATAAATATATACTTGTTATCTTCACATAAAATATCAAATTTTATAACTACTTTTAAAATGCTCCATTATAACAGTAAGTTTCAACATAAATTCTTCTTAAGCTTATTTTTAATTACTGCAAAGTATTCAATTTATCCAGTGTTTAGAGTAAACTTCTTAGCCTAAAATGATTATCTTAATTTCTGTCCATGTGAATGGAAGTACTCTTATAAAGTGTATGACTGTGTAAGAACTCTTCAAAGGGTTTGCCATATTGCTTTCTATAAACAATATGGCAAATCCTATGCATAGGTATAGTGTAAAAAATATAGTGAGCATTTCCCTAAGCACTAAACTTTATCATTTATATCTTTCAAATTTCATGAGCAACAAATGGCAGTCTAGTGTTGTTTAATTTACACTTTTTTAATTATAAGTGAGAGTAAACAACAATATATACTTTCACAATACTTAATTATTATATAAAATTCTCAAATTAAGAGGTCCATTTTAAATATGCTTCATATTAATCATTCTCTTATTTTATCATACGGGAAAATGTAACCGGCAAAATCAAGATGGGTCGACAATATTTTTATGTGTATTATAAACTAAAACTTTTACAGAGACAAAATGTTGTTGCATAATTCAACCTGAAAGTGAATCATTAACACACATAGTTGTTTCAAGTTGACATGAGATGCATATCTTTGCATACTTAGAATAAAGAGAGAATAGGGTAACTACCAAAATAAATTTATATGCACTGTAGTGTGACATGTATATCTTCAAAATTTACTGAATATTTTCTTAATATACTAAACCCTTTTTTTCTAAATAATACACTATTGAGTATATGTGCATAATAGGTGCAACATGTACAGAAAGCACAGCAGGGGTAGAAATGAAAATCCTTTGATCCAATGTAGCTGCCAACAAAGAAGAGAGTTGCAGGTGGAGGTCTCCGGAAAAGAGACTCAGGTGAAGTCTGGTGTGCACAAGGTTTATTAGGGACCAACACCTGTGCAAGGGAGGGTATGGAAGCAGGACTAGGCAGAGGGTGTGGTCAAACTGCACAGCACACCCCATAATAGCTTCAGCTGACCTCCCCCCAAAAGGTGTGGAACTAAATTGTTACTCAGAATTGTCTTGTGTTAGGCCAAAATAAAGAGACCTTTGTACCCCACCTCAATCATTTTTTCAGTTGCTCTATGATTTTTCTTAACTTTTTTACTTGGTTGCAGTTACAGAGTGCTGTGGTTTATAGCATACATTTATTGTAAATATACATTGTATGAAAACAACAAAACATAGTTTAGTGTGAACAGCTGCTTGCCTACTACACCATATTCACTTTTGAAACTAGAGAAAGAAAAATTTACAAATTTCTCAAATATAATGAAAAGATACAGATCTTTAGGCCAAACTTCTGGTTGCAAATTGAGATCAAATTGCCTGTGCCTTTAATTCAGCAATCTAGTGTATGTTGGAACAGAACAATAGTTTATATCAAAGTAAATTTTGAAAAAATAATTTTTTTGCTTTAAATATGCATGGGTCAAGGAATTTTTGAATTAAAGTTTGAAGTTTAATAAACTATATAGTTTTATAAATGTTTGCAAGAAAAAATAAAGGAAATTTAGATCAAATGGCAATGAAACAGATAGTTAAAAAGAGGAAAAAGACATTTTAGGACCTTAGCTGTCCATAAAAATAAGCCCAAATAAATACAATAAAATGTTTCAAATTTTCTGATGAACCTCATAAATACTTCATACAGACTATTATCTGGTGTCATGGTTTTTTACCTCAATAGTAGAAAAAAAAAAACCCTGACATCAAGGCCTTATCATTTTCTCAGTTTCCAGTTATAGTTTTAGAAATAGTTTAAGAATTTATTGCGAGAGGAAGGCAATTTTAATTTCAGGAGTGGAAATCATGGCTATTTATTAAATGTTTAACATTAAAGTCTAGGAAAAGATTAGTAATGAATAAAATAATCTGTTTCAATGATATAAAATATCTACTTTTATCTATGTTTCATTATGATCTCTTAGTTTAGATTTACCCTTACAATTTTATCTGTTGGAAAAAAGTTCATTTAAAATATTTTTAAATACATTTTCAACATATTTAGTTTTCATTGTCATTTCACTACATTTTAAAGAGATAGAGCTTAACCTCCTTTACCTATAATGTGGGCTTGAGTTAGTGACTCACTTTTAACAACTAGAATAGGGAAAGAAAACAATGATTGTTTACATTGGAGAAACCTAGCAAACACTACCTTATAGAAATAAAAGTTAACCTTATTAGTAATGGTAGGTAAGTGCCTTATACCCCTGTCATGATGTGCTGAGATAGGTACATCACTGCTATGGCATTCTTACCCTAAATCCATAACTTTAGTATAAACATATGAAAATATCAGACAAACCTAAATTGAATGGCATTCTGCAAAATATTTGACCCTTATTTCTCAAAACTGTCTAGGACATGAAGGACAAGAAAAGACTGAGGAAGTATCACAGATTGGAGAAGCCTAAAATATCATGATAAATAAATGTGATGTGGTACCTCCCCTGGATTAGATATTGGAAGTGTAAACAACATTAGTGGAGAAAGTAATGGAATATGAAGGGAATCTGTTGTTAATAGTATTGTAATGTTAATTTCTTAAGTTTTGATAAATGTACAGTGTTGGAGGAGGTCATCAAGAAAGGGCATGACATCTGATTGACCCTGGAGTTGGATCTGGGCAATCAGATGCTCCTCACTTCCTCCCCTGTCCTTGGATTGTACAGGCCTACCCAGTGTTCCTACAGTGGGAGCTGTTTACAAGGACACAGCCTTGAGAGGGAACGGTGTTAAGATCATCTGGATGATACACGTGACTGAAACCAGGTATGGCCTCTATATAAACTTCTGAAATTCTGGTAGGTGGATGCAGAGATCTACTTGTCTCTCAGCTGCTCGAGACAAGCCTTGTATATAAATTCCCTTGCTTTTTAAACCTGACCCCTACCAGTACAGGGTGGCCTGTCTCTTTCTTTGGTCTCTCCTTGCCCTCTGTGTACAAGGGCCAATTTATGAACCAATGGTATCATGTTATGTAAGTTATTATCATGGAGAGGGGAGGGCAGGTAAAGGTTATATAGAAAATCATTGTACTATATTTGCTACCCGTCTATGAATCTCAAATCATTTCAAAGTAAGAGTATAAAAAAATCTATACAATTATTAAAAGTGTTTCCAATAAATTTTAGATCTCATTTTTGTTCTTGCTGTTTGATTATCAATAATTATATAGGACAACACTTTTTTTAGCATCTTTATTGGAGTATAATTGCTTTACAATGGGGTGTTAGTTTCTGTAGGTTCTTATTAGCTATCTATTTTATACATGTTAGTGTATATATGTCAATCCCAATCTCCCAATTCCTCTAATCACCACCACCACCCACCACCACTTTCCCCCCTTGGGGACAAGACTTTTTAAAGTTAGTAGTGGAATACTCAAATTCACGTATGGTGTCCTATAAATTACCTCAATACTTGTGCCTTGAGACCTCTTTACCCTTTTAGTAGTTCAGTCAATGAATCTCCCTCTCATTCTCTCTCTCTCTCTCTCCCCCCTCTCTGTCTCTCTCTCTCTCTCACACACACACACACACACACACACAGAGACACACATTTAGATTGAAATCTGTAGTGCTTCTCATCTAAAAATTATATTTATAGTAATATTTGGACGATTCTGTACAAAACAATAAAAATTCTGAAGTAAGTTTTTCCTTCCAATGGTACTGGAAGTTTTAACTGGGAGCATGGCTAGTCAACTAAACTCTGAATTTGCTAGCTTCTGATTCAGCTAAGTGTGACCAAATTATATTAAATTTCTACTTTATTACTGCTATGTAAAAAGACAAACCAGCATTTTCTGCTGTATCCTCTCAATCACTGGCAGGAATGTTAAGATTATGACTGGGTTAGAGATGACAACTTGGTTGTGTGAGAAGAACACAGCCAAGTATGGATGGTGTAAGAAATGATGGAAACTTAACTGAATGCTTAGATGCCTTACCATCCACCCTTTATGTGACAGAGATAAACTTCTATCTTATTTGTCGTTATAATTTGTGTTATCTCTTTAAATGAGTCTAAGATTATCCTTGTTAATAGTGTCATTTACTGGTGTAGAAAGTTGAAACAAGCATGCTTCCACAAATTAAAAGGCACTAAGTTGTATAAGTTAGTGTTATATTCTTATACTTTTATGTAAATGTATACATATGACCACAAAATCAGTTACAATTATTTTTCCAGTGGTGGCTCACTGTTTTGTTTTTTGGGTTGTTGTGTTTTTGTGGTAGGCGGGCTTCTCACTGTTGTGGCCTCTCCTGTTGCAGAGCACAGGCTCCGGACGCACAGGCTCAGCGGCCATGGCTCACGGGCCCAGCCACTCTACGGCATGTGGGATCTTCCCGGACCGGGACACGAACCCGTGTCCCCTGCATCAGCAGGCGGACTCTCAACCACTGCGCCACCAGGGAAGCCCGGCTCACTGTTTTAATTAAAATCTTTCTTTTTATAGTCCATAATATTGGAGTGAAAAGGTGGAAGTAGACTTTGGTACATTTAGATAATTTAAATCAGTTTTGTCACTCTTCCCAAAATGATGGAAATCTTTCCAAGTAGGACCGTCTAGATAAATAGCATGGAAGAGTGTTTATAAGCACAGGATCTTCATTTCAAATCTTAGCTTTTTTTGAAAAATAGCGGTTCTATTACTTAACTCCTTGTTTTCTCAGCTGTAAAATGGAGCTGTTAATAATACCTGCCTCACACAGTTGTAGAACTGAGTTAATACTTGTCAAATACGTGGACAAGTTAATACTTGTCGAATACACGGTTGGCACGTATTTAGCAATCAGAAAGTATTATCCCAATTTTGTAGGTGCAGATATTTATATAATATTTAAAGTAAAACAATGTGATATATATTTCATGTAAATTTAAAACATTGTACATGGAGTTTATAAATGGTGTATGTGTATATATATATATCTGTATGTGAATGTGTATGCATATGTACATATGTATAAAGTTTTAACATATGTGAGTTTTTCCACAAAACACCTTTCAATCTAAATTTTGTCCTGTTAATCTTCTATAAATAATGAAAATAATTAATAACCAGGTGAATGTGAAAAGTAAAAACAAATGTGGAAACCAAAATTTCTGAAAGTAATGCAAAAATGATTAGACTGATTCAAGACTAACTCACGATTCCCCTAAACTGTCTGAAAAAAATGAGTGATTTGTGGGAATATTTTTAACCATATTTTAATTTAAGCAGATTGTAACCATAACATCTGCTGTACTCAAATTTCAATGAATTGCAAGTAAATTAGGGGAAAAAGGTTCAAGTAGAGACTATCTTTCTGAAAGACAACATATTGAGCCATGCATCTAAAAAAATGTTTAAACACTTTAAACTTGGCTATTTAAATAATTTTAAATAATTTAGAATTAAACCAAATTTAATATTTGAGAAGAAAAATTAAAGTCATACATTAACAGCAGCCCTACACGAAGAATTCAGATCTAACACAAATGAAGGTTTGTATCCATCCATTGAGTAAGGAACTTCATCCAGGGTAAAGAGACAATGGAATTAGTGGAGGCAGGACACACTGATAACTACAACTCTAAGCTACCAGATCAGCTAAAAAAGGATGTGACTGCAGCCCCTGTGATGTATGATGCTTAATCTTCCCACTTATTTTCCCTTCCCATTACTGCAATGGGTTATATTATTTATTCAGCTTAATTTTTTACTATAGTACTTAGAACAACCAAAATATATAACATGTATTTAATTGTTTATTCATGAATTATATGTTTCTCCCTCAGAATATAAGTTCCACAAAGTTGGGAATTTACCTCTTTACCTCCACTGCCTAGAATGATGTGTGGCAAAAATACAACTAACCAGTTCTTTGGATTTTGTCATTGTTGTAGTTTTTAAGTTTTTTGTTTGTTTGTTTTGTTTTGTTTCTTTTGCAACACCTGGCAAACACACACATCAAAATATACCTTTCCTTTAATCTATTTAGTAAATTATTTGAGACCAAACAGCCTGATAATTCCACTAACACAGTTTTTTAATAAGGTTATTTTTTTTCAAATATGTCAATTAACTATCAGGATTCCAGTATGTAGTCAAAAAGAACTTATGACATACAGATCTAAAAACGTGAGTCTGATCATTTTTCATGCACTTTAAACGTAATTTGTGTTTTTGCAAAAATTATCATGTAATTTCATGAAGTGGGATATATGGGAAGGAGATTAATTAATTGAGCATTTTGATACATTAAAAAAAAATCAGGGTTTCCCTGGTGGCGTAGTGGTTGAGAGTCTGCCTGCCGATGCAGGGGACGCAGGTTCGTGCCCTGGTCCAGGAAGATCCCACATGCCGCGGAGCGGCTAGGCCCGTGACCCATGGCCGTTGAGCCTGTGCGTCTGGAGCCTGTGTTCCACAACGGGAGAGGCCCGAGTACCACAAAAAAAAAAAAAAAAAAAAAAAAAAAAAAAAAAAAAATGCAGAAAATATATATGTGCTTTTTTAAGAATAAAACCACCACTGTACTCAATACCAAAATTATAAAATAGATGAAATGACTTGGAAGACCCCTCCCCTATTCCAGTTTCCTTCAGGCCTTAAGTATTCCACTATACCATTCAGTTCATTAATTCTTGCTTAATTAATTTTATATCATTTTCAGTAAAAGCTAACCATTATATTTTTAATTCAGGATTTTATTATTTTCTGTTTATTGTTTATAAATCCCTGCACATAATTCTAACTTTTAAACATATAACTATGTTCATTTTTATTACCTTTGTCTAGTAATGCAGTAATAAAAAGTGTTTTGTGTGTCTATTTCTGCTGTCTTTTTTTTTTGTGAAGGTTCCTGCTCATGTTTCCTTTTTATTATAATTTATTTTTCCTTTGAAATTCATTTTAGACGACCTTGAGTAAAATTGTTTCCTCCAAAATACTTTTGCCTTTGCATCTGCCAAGCACCTGGAGGTACCTTGCAAGATTTCCAGTTTATGATTTTTGGCTTCGTGACTTCATACAAGTTGTGAATTTTGGCTCCAGACCTGCATTAGAGGAACTTTGTGAATGTAAATTTTCAGTAGTCTTTTTTACAAGTTTTTGTTTATTGTTATTGTCTTTCTAATTGGCAGCAAATTACAAAGGAATTAATTTCCTATATAGTACACAAGGAGTGTATTTCGTATTCCCACTCACATTAGAAATTCTGGCTTAGGTTTTCAGGAGCTCCTTTTCTATCCCACGTGGATGGTCTCTTCTTGGGCCTTATCTCCTAGTTGTGATGCCTTAAAGAACTGAATTCAAGTTCAAAGGGTTCGGGAGACCTCTGGTGAAAGCATCGCTGCTGGGAAACACTTTTATGCCCTGACTCCCCTCTCCACTCAGGTGTCTGGCTTCCTTATCAGATAACTGATGATTTTAAAGAGATATATTTTGTATTTTATCCAGAATTATTACTTGTTTCAGCACAGGGGTGATCCAAATAACTAGCCTGCCAGATTAGCAGAAATGGACATCTGGGTTGTTTGTCAGTTTGTTTATGTAATTTAAAACTGATAATGTTTCAAATGGTTTAATCACTGAGACTTTCATTATTCCTTACCAATTAGTTATTTTCTTTACTCATTGTAGAAAGAAATTAAAGACTATTATTTTTAATGAGCACTGTTAAATTCGTATTCAAATTCTGAAATAAAAACTGACAAATATTCTCTAAAGACAATGGAATCCAAGAATATATTAGAAATTCACTCTACATCAACCTGCCATGTTGAAATATGCAAATATCCAGCCTTGAAGTGTGTTATGCATCTTGTCTTAGTGTGTGAGTTAACCTTAATCTTTAGGAAGGACTAAATTCATAATTACTCATTGTAATTTCATCTCTTAAACCAAACAGTTTCTGCTATTCCTGGATATTTATAATTCTTTGTTAGGAATTTTAAATTTACTACAGATGAAAAATAAAAAAAAAACTTAACTAATGGTGTATGTAACCTGATTTACAGCTTAAGCCATTTACCATGGAGCAGGTCATTGATGATTAAGTAGAAAACTACAAATCTTGTTATTTCTTACAGTGTTATTTTTAAAAAGTATTTTAAAAAGATAGATTTTATTTCAGTTATTAACATTTCTGAGTATTCAGTGATGTAATATACATTCAGTGGGCCAATGTGCAGAAATGTTGATAATTTGAAAACTTTTCACTGAGATATGTATGTCCTCCTCCTGGGTGGATGAATGGCTATGAGAGGAAACACACAGTGTGTTCATATGTTCAATCTTATGTCTTATAATACTTCTTTGAAATGGTAACATTTGATCCATTAATTAATATTTTAGATAAATTCCAACTCTATATATGTATTTGAAATATGTGATAAATTTTATTTATATATAGGATGGACATTTTGTGTCTTAGATATTTTTAAAATCAGGATGAAACAAATGCATAACTTATAGAAAACTATACCTATTTCCTTAGAAGTCTTTGACTTCTATGAACTTGACAGGCTCAGAGATTTATTAGCCTGCTGATAATGTCAGCCCGATTTCTGAAATTCACTGTGTGGGGAGGTTATTCAGAAAAGATGCTGTCTGTGTTTTAACAGTGTGACTTTTCCTAATGCACTCCAGTTCTTCACCCATGTGTTTTCTCTGTATTATTTCAGAGATGAAATTAGTGCTATTGTCAAGAGTTCATAATTGAAGTACCATTGTTATTCAGTATTTATATTGTACCCAAAACAATGATCAAAGATTAACTAAAGGTCAAAGAGTAGTGAGTTAGAAAACAAGCAAACACACATACACACACAACTGGTAATTAAGGTTAGAAACACATAGTAAGTGGCAAAATTCCTCCTTAGGAATTTTGGAGTATATACTGCAACTGAATGTAAAAATCAAAAGTGTTGGTGATAGAAATTAATCTTGTTTATATCATGAACATTTACAGCAGACACAGCACCAGACAAGTTCACAGAGTCGTGAAAACTGAAAACACAAAAGACTTATTAAGGCCATCAAGTTCATCTCACACACAGTGAAAGCTTGTTTAGAACAAGAATGATGGATGGTTCTTAGTCTCCTCTCATTTGAAATATTTTGAGAAGTAAAGCTTTTGCTCTTCCTCATTTCAGTTCAGTACAGTCCCAACTTAACACATCACTTTCATCACAAACATGCCCCACGTGTGTACCTGGAGGTCTCAAAAAAAATTGCTCTTTCCAAAGCACAGCCAATTTTATCTTTCTTGTGCCTTTTCATAGTTTTTCATACTGTTGAAAAGTATTTTCCATAGCATTTCCTCCAATTTTTTTAGATCATCATGAAGGCCATCACTTACATGAAGCATTTCTTCAACTCTTCAATTTTTATTTTTTTATTTTTACTTTTTAATTTCTTAACGTTTTATTTTAAACTAATTTTATACTTACAGAAAAGTTGCAAAAATAGTAAAGAAACCTTATATCCTTCTTTCATTCTCTCCAATGTTAATATGTTATTAGCTGTAGAACAATTATCAAATGTATGAAATTAATATCATTAAAATACTATTTAAAAACTACAGGTTATTCTGTTGTTGCCTGTTTTCCACTGTTGTCCTTGTGTTGAATACCTGTAGCTAGATATATGAGACTGGAATTCACTGAAGAAATTATAGCCAGAGATCATTTTTTTGGAAGTCATAAATATATAGAGTATTTAAAGTAATGGTTTTGGAGGAGATCACCTAGGAAGTGACTGCAGCCAGAAAATAAGATATCAAAATACTTATCACTGGAGACATCTATCATTCAGAATCTGGGAAGATGAGAATTCACCAAAGAGACTAAAAATAACTATCTAGTGAGTGCTGAGGTTGACATATCAGGTATAAAGAGAAATACTGATGGTGCAAGAAAGGATTAACTGTGAGAAAGAAGTTCTTGAATAGGAAGTATGGGATTTGATCCTATATATACAAAGCAAAAGTTAAATGTCTGATCATTTTTAAAGAAGGAAATGCTGTGTTGATAGGTACAGACTCAGGTATGTCAGTAGATAACAGTTTTGGTAACAGGTAGAAATTCTCTTCTGTTAGCTTTTATTTTTTCACGGTGAATTTTTTTTAAAAAGCAAGACTACCAATTGAGAGTGAGGACTGGAAAGGGGGTTGTGAAAATAAGGGTAATAAATGTAAGCTATTTAATGATCAAAGCTCAAATCTCAGAGCCTTAACACAGGAAAAAGGCTTCTTATTCACCAGTTGTCTGTATAGTTTCCTTTAAGCTAACCTACTGGGTGGACTGCTTCCATGTGGTTCTTGGACCCAGCCTCTGTCCAATATTTGACTCCCATAGACTTCCAACATGGAACTTCTTCCAGATTGCAGGAAGGGTCAGTAGGTGGAGTGTAGAAAAGGAACATAAGTTAACTGCCTTGATCCTCAAGTGACTCATAGCTTGTACTCACATTTCATTGTCAGGAATGAGTCATTTGTTTCCACTCAACTATGACAAGGCCAAGCACTACCACCAGGCATTTGAAATGGCTTTAGTGAGCAACAGGCTCATCTTTGCTAGAGTAGGGTCGAAAGTTTAAGGAGAAAAAAAGGATGACATATTATTTTAAGTCATTAGGAAGGTAAAGATTACCAGATATAGGAAAACTGCTGAGCAGAACTAAAGTCTCCCTTGAGATTCATAGATTTAGAGTGAGAGTATTTAACATAGTTTAATGTTAGTCCTTAGTTATGGTCATGATTTTAAAGTTAGAGTAATCAGTTTGGTTGTGACGCTTCTGCCTGTGAAGAATAGGAAAAGAGTTGAACTTAACTACACTAGAATTTTGCCTGAAAGTTTCAAGTGAAGGAATAAACAAAGGAGTGACTATAGGATTGATAGTAATACAAACTCAATAGGGAAGAATGCAAAGACAAAAACTCCGTGAGTAACAATGATAAGACTGTAGGGTCAAGAGACTGATGGTCTCAACGGGATTAAAAAATATATTGGGTCAATGACCAGAGGGAATGAAGTAGAAGTTGTGGTTGTGGTAGTAAAGGGCATATAATTGGATGTGAGAGTTAGAGATGGAGTAAAGGAAAGGACCATTAGAGGTGAAAATATTGGAAGTATCCTCTACAAGAATGTTGAAATAATTATGAACTATGACAGGAGAAATAGAGAAAGCGGCAGTGATTCAGGGGCTGAAATCTTCAAGTTATGAAGAGGAGTAGACTTGGGGACTTCAGAGGAAAGTATGACTTTCAAAAGAGTTTTATAGGCTAGAGAGGGTCATTTGTAAGTGACAATGTTTGAGAGGAAAAACAGCCACCATTAGAGAGGTGTAAAGTTTATAGGCTAGAGAGGGTCATTTGTAAGTGACAATGTTTGAGAGGAAAAACAGCCACCATTAGAGAGGTGTAAAGAAAGTGAAGTCTCAGGGTGAAGTAACGATTTTGTTTATAACAAGGTGGTGAAGGAATGCTAGAAAAAAGGAATTTTGCTGATGAAAAAGCATGAATTTCAATGGACAAATAAAAGATTCATTATTGTCCAGAGGCGTTAGATTGGGTCAGATGAGGGTATTTACAGAGTTATTTCAGGAGGAGTGTCTGGTTGATGAAGAATGATATTAGGAGAGTAATTAATTTCATCAGCTTTGACTATTACTTTATATCTTTTCCCAGCCATCCCTAGAGGACAATCCCTTTGTTTAGGCACCAGTTTAACCTCACAAAGCTACACACTTAGCTACATACACACAAACAAATAAAGGAGTTACGACCTGGAAGATAAATCACATTCATAATATTTGAAAGGCCAGAATGTGAATCAATAAAAGTGTTAAATGCATCATAAAGGCTGAAACATTGGGTTGGCCAAAAAGTTCATTTGGATCTTTCTGTAACATCTTATGGACAAACCTGAACAAACTTTTTGGCCAACCCAATATTTTAAAAACCAGAGGGAAGAAATTTAGTTTATGTAGGTATTAGAGGATGTTTGTTTGTGTTTTGTCAATGGTCTTCTTGTGAAGGAAGATAAATTATTATCTAAAATCAAGTGAGTCATTTTCCTGTGATTAGAAACATTAATTTTTGGAAATTCTAAGGGATCCTTCAGTGATTTAAAACTTAAGAAATTATGTTTTATTATATTTATTAAGTGCTACCATAGTCCTAAAAAGAGACAACTATGGCAAATAAATGAAGGACTGTTATCAAAGACATGCAGCTAGGGTTTTAATTAATTCTTGTGCTAATTAATCTTTACTAATTGGGATGATGAAATATTGTATAACTAGATGAAAATGTTAATAACAAAGTTCAATATTTTATTAAGATTTAAATCACCCAATACTTAACACAATGGCGTGGTAGGCTCTATTGGTAGTCAGTTGTGCTAAAATGCTTGTTTTGAAAATACAAATTGATTCCAATATGATTGATATACTAGGGAATCATTTGAGCAAAATAAGAATTTTGTATTTGCTTATGTGCACTAGAAACACTAGATGAACACAGAAAACTGTATCCAACTGTATCAAGCCATGTAGGGATTACACAAACTGCACACCTTCTAACATCTCGGCCAGCTTCCTTGGCTCCCAATGTGTGTTAGAACTTTCCATCCTATTTCAGACAACCCTCCTTACACCACTTCCCAATAATCCCAAAGATGTGATCATTCTGATGCTCACTTCTGCAAGTAAAGGTTAGATCTGTTCAGGTAAAGTGACATTGTTTCTTGTATTTATGAAACTTTGCTACTATTTTTGTTATATTTCTTTTTTAAAAACTATGTATCACTAATGAAGCTTTTGAGTGCTATTTCCCTAATCTTATTTCTTTATGTAAGTCCTGTGGTTTGTGTTTTATGACTTTATATAGTGTGGTAATTTTTAGGAAGAACTAACTGTACTGGAAATTTACATGCCTCAGCCTCCTTTCAATGAGGTAGGCAGAATCATGCAGCTTTATTTTGGCTAATAGGCTGTGAGCAGAAGTAACATGTAACCTGTGGGACAAAGCATAGGATCATAGGAACACAACCCTCCAACTTCCTCTTATTCTGCCTCATCAACATGGGAGGTTAAGTGTTCCAAACATTGCAGCTGCAGGAGGGTGTAAACTCTGTCAACTAGATCATTTCATCTCTGCATGAAGGACAGTTTCTTTCAAGAAATTTTGGAACAGCATCAGACTTTATATAAAAGAAAAATAAATATTTATAATGTTAAGTCATTGAGATTTTGAGGTTGTCTCTTATTGTAACAGAACTAATAGTATTTTAACTTTTAAAGAAGTAAAAATCAATTGCATGGATTTGGGGTATGAAGTGTTTTACCATAGACCTATTGTGGGGTTTTTAACATTCATCTTTATTAACTTTACCTTGAAAGTACATGAAATACTCTGTATCAGAGGTGGTCTGTAGTACTTATTAAATATATCACAGTAAATGTTAAGTATCTGCCAAACCCTGCCCTCCTTTGCCCTAGTCCCTACCCTTAGAATAGTGGGATGAGAGCCAGGTCAATTGTTCTATGCAAATCACTCATCAACCTATAGGTGAGAGATGAGGAAGGATGATTTAATTTTGCTTGTAAAGAAAAAGAAGCCGCTGTCCCTCTCCCCTCCTGAGAGTCTGCTCCCTACTCCAGCCCTTTGGCATAAATTTAGAATCTTTCCAGGAGCCAAATAGCCCCTAGTTCCTCAGCTCTTGGCACCTAGATGTCTCTAACTTATCTGGCTTCATTGCTCCTTGAAAACAAATACTCAGAAAAATAGCAGCTCTAGTCTTCCTGATGTTCTGAGAATTTGACCTAGGAGACTACTCTGGGATGTAACCATGGTCTCCTAGAGATAAGATAAGTTTTATTATCCTTTTGGATAAAAACAATTAACTAGACAAATGGCTACAGATAGAATTCTCATGTTTTTTGAAAAATCTTAGGATACTGGGGCTTTTTACAGAAAACACTGAGTAATTCAGGAAAGTTTTCACCCCTTATCTATCAATGTAGCAAACAGGATACATCCTTTTTTATTGCCAGTTAACAGCTTACTACAATTAATCTTAGGGTCCAAGTTGAGCTTTATACATGCTTCTGACAAAGTTAACAAATTACATTTCTTAATGAGATGGGATTGGACAATTTTGTGCTCCAGGTAAAAACAAATACTATTAAGAAATTGTTTTTAAATTTTCAAAGAATAACTTGGTTCTGACTTAATACCAGCTTGTTCAAACAGTAAATTTAGGTCAGGTAATATTTTAAGTGCTGTATTATATTAACTCATTTATTTCCTACAACTCAACAAGGTATTAGCAGCCTCACTTTTACATGTAAGGAAATTTAGGTACAGAGAAGTCAAGAAATTTTCACAAGGTCATGAACACAAGCAGGACCCTGTGGGGCTCCTGGGAACAGAAACCTTCCTGTCCCCCTCCAGCCACGATGACCTTCCCTGAGTTCCAAAGGGTAGATTTCAACAGTTGCTAATCCAGGAAGGGAAGAGATGTAAAGACAAGGGAAGGGCAGCCATGGGGCAGAGTCCTGGTTCTGCCTCAAGGGATACACATAACAATGTCTTTAAGCCCTATATAGAATTAAAACCCAGCAAATGGAAGATGTCAGCATTCTTCCTACTGGAGAAGACCACCTGAGGTCAGACTAAAGGAACCAGAGAATCTTATCAAGAAGATTACCTGAGATGAGATTAAAGGAGTGCAGCCTTTTGCACACCCTGATCTTATCAGCGACCCCACCCTTGCCATAAAACTCCTCACCAAATTCCCCTGAGTTGGAACACACAGTTTTCAAGGGCAGGAGCCTCCTGTGCTCCCTTTACCTGGCAAAGCAATAAAGCTATTCTTTTCAACTTCATCCAAAACTCTGTCTCCAAGATTTGATTTGGCAAAAATGCAGAGAAGCCAAGCTTTCGACATCAGTCACACAGTATATATGTAGTTGCAATTTGATCCTAAGTCTGAACCTAAGATGCCATTCTCTTACTGAACATACTCTCCTGCTCTTAATATAGTGAAGTAGTGGGCACCACTGATTCTCTCCCATGCCCATCCACCTACAAGATTTCATTGAAATGAGATGGAGGTTAATGGATCAGTTAAATTAACAATTGAGAGCGCTAAAAAAGCAATTACATACAGAGGTATAATATTTGCAATAATAAACTCAATAAATGGGTCAAAAAACAAAATGAATATGACTGAATAATGAATCAGTGAGCTAGAATACAAGTCAAGGATTCAATCAGGAAGCATCAGGAATAGACAAAGACAAATACATTTACTTAAATGTAAAGTAAGAAGATAGGGAGGATAGAAATAAATGCATTCAGTTACATGTAAAACAAGTTTAAGAGTAAATAAAAATAAAATAAATATTCAGGCACATATATTTGAAAAAATAATTACAAGGAATTGCCAGGAAAAAAGGAAGGTGTAAGGCTTTACATTGAAAAGGTAATTGGCATGTCAAACAGTGTAGTTAAGAAAGAATTCACAGCTAAAAAGAACACAGTCACATTTTTAAAATATCAAAAATGAAATTCCAAAACCTTCCAAAGAGTGTAAATTATAAATAATAAGAATTATACCGACATGCTTCTCAGCAAAACACTGAATATAAAAGGAAAATGGAGTAATATTTTCAAAATGTCAAAGGAAAATAACTTAAAACTAGAATTTTATACCCAGTAAAATTATAATTTAAACATGAGGGAATTAAGTATTAAGGGTAATATTAACCTCGGAAATTTAACCGAACAAAGAATCTTCTTGAAAATATACTTGAAGAAAATATCCTAACAGAAGGGAAAAAATGTATAAGAACATTATAAAATATGATTAGTGAGGGTGACTAAGTAGCTAATAAAGTTTGCTAATGTATGAATAAGCAGTCACAAAAAAGTAATATAGGTGTATTAGTGAGGTTTCTCCAGAGAAACAGAAACAATAGGTTATGTATTTATCAGGGTTCCCCAGAGAAAGAGAACCAATAGGTTAGTATTAAATATATTGTATAATTTAACATATTATATATTACATTTCATACATTTATTTATATTATGTTATATTTTATATATTTATTATATATTATATATAATATATATCCAATAGAATATATACATTATATTCTATTGGAAGAGTAAGGTACTGGCTCAGTGAGGTATCTGTAAACTGGAAACACAGAAAAACTGGTGTAGTTCAAAGGCCTGAGAATAAAGGTAGAGCAAGTAAATTCTCCCTTCCTTCACTTTTTGTTCTATTCAGGACCTCAGTGGATTGGATGATGCCCACCCAGGCTGGGGAAGGAAATCCACTTGACTCAGTCTATTGATTCAAATGCTAATCTCTACTGGAAACACACTAATCCACAGACATGTCCAGAAATAAATTTAAACAGATATCTGAGTATCCCATGATCCAGTTAAGTTGGCACATAAAATTAACTATAACAATAGGTATAAAAATACTGAAGATAGATGTTAATGAAATAACAATATAATGGTCTTTGGGAGTATCCTTAGTCTGTTCAGGCTGCTACAAATACCAGTCTTGGTAGTTTAAACCACAAATAGTTATTGCTTAGAGTGCTGGAGGCCAGGAAGTTCAAGATTTTGGTGCTGGCAGTTGGTGTCTGGTGAAGCCTGTGTGCATTCTTTTCAGTAAGACATAATCATGAGAGATTTTTCCACCAGGAAAAGTGCTGCCAAGTGAAGTTCATCCAAAGTTCTGTATTCCTACAACTAAGGAACTCCTAATGATTTATCACATGTGATTAAGAAACAGTGGTTATATTTTTACTTTCAAGTCCATCTGATAAATCAAAATGGAATAAAGGCTTCAGAATGAAGACCTGCCCATGAGATATTTTCCAATATTAAGGGAATATATCACATACTTAGGACAATCAAAATAACAAGAAAGAATATCAGACTACTTAAGAATGATATACAGCTCCTTCTAATCTTATAATTAATTATTTAATATATTTAGTTCTGAAATGCCTGAGTATTAAATCAGACATTTTTATTCAAAAGAGTTAATTTTGTTAGAGTATTTCAAACTCTCTCAAATGAGAACATATATAAAATAGCAACTGACATTATAAATTTTAATCTCAAAGAATTTGGGTATATTATATCCCTTCACAAAAAAATAAATAGATAATTTATTTTTATTGTAAAAATGTTGCTTGGCTTCTGTAGTTCTAGAAACTGTTATTGCTTATATGCATGGCAGTAGATAGCATCAATGTTTCTTCCTTAGTTTTGACTTCTTTTTGACTTGGCTTCTGTTAACCTTTGAAACTTGTTCAATGAGAAATTCCAGTGAACTGTATCGCCATACACAATTAATGGCTGAGTGGTCTATAATAAATGAAAATGCCACCACTGCTTAGCAATTAGCTTATGGATCATCTCCTACCACTTAGAACCTCTTCTGTCTGCAGCATTTAAACATGCTGGGTGATTTAAATTATACTTAAAGCGAACAGCAATATTCGATTACTAGTGGGTTCATTGTGTGGAATTGTCACCATTATGATTAACAGCCCTTATGAAAAACAATTAATTTGGTGTCTTGTTGCTAGGTCAATTATAAAAGTTAATTCCCTTAAGGAAAGAGTTATGTTTATCAGTACATACCCTTTTATAATGCTTTGATATAAAACATTAACATGATCCCTTTAATAAAAAGTTGCAAAACTTAAGTATGAAAATAAATATATCTTTAACATTAACCCAGGAAAAAAAACAGTGTAGTCTTTTTTTTTTTTTTATTGCTAAAAGAACATAATGACAGGTTAAAAAGGAAATAAAAGCTTCAGTTTACACAGAAATCAGGTATATTCTCTCATATTTCAAATCTATCTTTGGGAACTCAATTACTCATATTCAAGGGAAGAATGGCAGCTAGACAAAGACATTTGACTTCTTATAGAAGAGTTCAAGTACCAAGGAGATATGTGTCATTTCAAACCCAGTAGAATTAAACACAAATAACTCTCTCATCTGACTAAACCACTGAGTTAAAAAGAAAACAAGAAACAGAGCAACACAGGCTTTTTGTTAGTAAATGTTTTCAATAGGTATATAAAGGAACTGTTCTTGACTGATAATACCTTGGATGAGATCAGAAAAAACATCTCTGTTCTTTTGAAAATCATTATCTGCTCATATTTGTCATCTTCCTTGAAGGAGATAGGATTTAATATCATTCTGCTCTATGAAGCCCTCAGAATAAAGGGGTCAATGAGTTGGATGATGATGCTTTTAATGGTGGTTATATTTGCCATATTTATATTCATATTTGTGGCAATTATGTGTAGCCCCAATGGGTCTATTTAGATGATATTTTAACCTCTTTTATAGTCTTTCTTTTCCAAAATTATTGTCTAATCTTGTTACTTAGTCCTTTACAATATATCTCATTCATGACTAATTTGCCTTTTTCCATTGATCAGATTCTTTACTTGGGCCTATACAAAAGTTTCCTACACCATAAATTGTTATTGCTCTGGGTTTCTCACATGTCTTGAACAAAATAAAAGAAAAAAAAACATTTTAAATTTACAAACCTACAGAATTAGAAGGGAACTTGAAAATAAGGGGTTTAACTGTTTATTCATTGTATAAATGACTGTCTAATACCACTACTGAGAAATTTTATGATTGTAGTTCAACGTGGCAATTTGTTGTCTATCTTGATTTTTTTTACTTTTTATTTATTTTATTTTATTTTTGGCTGTGTTGGGTCTTCGTTTCTGTGCGAGGGCTTTCTCTAGTTGCAGCGAGCGGGGTCCACTCTTCATCGTGGGCCTCTCACTGTTGCGACCTCTCTTGTTGCGGAGCACAAGCTCCAGACGTGCAGGCTCAGTAGTTGTGTCTCACAGGCTTAGTTGCTCCACGGCATGTGGGATCCTCCCAGACCAGGGCTCGAACCCATGTCCCCTGCATTGGCAGGCAGATTCTCAACCATTGCAACACCAGGGAAGCCCCATCTATCTTGATCTTATTGAACAATCTAACAATGAAAACATGACAGGGTCTTCTGCGCACTAGCATCACCCTATATATGTATTTATTTTACCTTTTCACAATGCATTGTAATAATGCCTATGAATGATTCTGCATCTCATTATAACTTTAGGATAGTAACTGTGCATTATTCATCCTTCTATCACTTATATTTATGTAGTTTATGGCCTATAAATATTTGCTACATGGATAAATGAGTGAAGTAATAACTGATATGTTCTTAATTTTATTCAGCAAATGTATTGAAAACTATTAAGAACAGAAATATGTGTTAGGAGATATATACACAGTTGTAAACAAAATATGGTTCAATAATACTGTCCAATAATACTTTCTACTGATGATATTGGGCTATCCAAAAATCTATACCAGTATGATATAATAAGACTCAGAAGCCACATGGTTTACTCTTAAATGAATTAGTCTGGTCAAAATCCAAAAATAAACTCTCAGGAATTTGCTAGTGGATACAAATCAATCAGTGATAGCTTTAAGTAGGGTAAAGAAAAGGATAAGAAAACTAACAGAAAAGAAAAACTACCACTATCTCTAATTTATATAGAACTTTATGGTTTATAAAATATATTTGGGAATGATATGTTGTTGATGCTCAGAGGAATATTATAAAAATAGGTTTGATTTTGTTATTCTCATTTTACAGTCAAAGAAAGTAATTCTCAAAAATTTAAGGGACTTTCATAAAGAAGGTACAGAAATTTGAATCAAGAAAATTTGGCAGACTTGTTTCTCAAAGTATTGTCCTTGGATCAATAGCATGTCTTTGGAAATGCATAATCTTAGATTCCAGACATACAGAATCAAACTCTGCCTTTGCATGTTTTTCTCATGTGATACATATGCATGTATGAGGTAAAATTTGAAAAACACTGGTCTAGTTCTCTTCATACTATATCATACCTATGCAAACCTGCACACTTTCAGCCTGGTGAGCAGAAATTATGATGTACATTTGGGAGTATTTGTTTTACTTGTTTTTCAGAGAAAGAGGTTTTGGAGCAAAATAAGAGGCTTCAAATGAATGACAAAAATAATGCAAGGAAAAGTCAGGGTTCAGTGTTTTGGTCAATTTAGTGTTTGGTGAATTGAATTAGGTGAAAACAAAGACTAGGATTGTAAGTGTAGGTGATTTGCGGACTCCTTAATGATGCTAAATGCAGGTTCTTTTTTTTATCTCTCATCATTGTGCCTAACAACTTATTCTATTTGTTTGAAAAGAATTTGCTAATTGTGACAATTAATTAAAAATACAAAAATTAAACAATGTCAGAGAATATCATTCTGTAACATGCATTAGAATTTGTAATGCATGTGACTGCCAGAATACATAGAATATGTATCATACTAAAGTTAAAATACACTGAAGTGCGAGGCCACTTATGAAGCTCTGGGGTTTTATTCTTTTATTTTGTCCTTTATGTTGACTATTTTTTCTTTCCCATGTTGATTCTTAATGCCAATATTGAAAAAGATGTCAGAAGAATATTTTGCATGAGAAAATATGAATAAATACAGAAATGTTTACTTTAGTTGGAGTTTCCCTATACTACCTAAGGTTTTCCAAAATGAGGCCCCAAAATGTTCGAAGTAAGGACAACAAAGAAGTTCCCTGTCTGAATTCAAACAGATGACTGAATTCTGTTGAAGATGAATAAAAGATATCTTTTATTCCATTTGGGTGAAAAAAATTTAGAAGTCATAAATGTTTGAATATATAGATAAACAGTTCCTCCTTTGGCTGTAAGTTCAAACTAAAGATTCCTCTGTCCCTTAGAGATTCATTCATTCTTTTTTTTTTTTTTACATCTTTATTGGAGTATAATTGCTTTACAATGGTGTGTTAGTTTCTGCTTTATAACAAAGTGAATCAGTTTTACATATACACATGTTCCCATATCTCTTCCCTATTGCATCTCCCTCCCTCTCACCCTCCCTATCCCTCCCCTCTAGATGGTCACAAAGCACCGAGCTGATCTCCCTGTGCTATGTGGCTGCTTCCCACTAGCTATCTATTTTACGTTTGGTAATGTATATATGTCCATGACACTCTCTCGCTTTGTCACAGCTTACCCTTCCCCATCCCCATATCCTCAAGTCCATTCTCTAGTAGGTCTGTGTTTTTATTCCTGTATTACCCCTAGGTTCTTCATGACACTTTTTTTCTTAAATTCCATATATGTGTGTTAGCATACGGTATTTGTCTTTCTCTTTCTGACTTACTTAACTCTGTATGACAGACTCTAGGTCCATCCACCTCATTAAAAATAGCTCAATTTCGTTTCTTTTCATAGCTGAGTAATATTCCATTGTATATATGTGCCACATCTTCTTTATCCATTCATCTGATGATGGACACTTAGCAACCCTATCCAAAAATGGGCAGAAGACCTAAATAAACATTTCTCCAAAGAAGATATACAGACTGCCAACAAACACATGAAAAAATGCTCAACATCATTAATCATTAGAGAAATGCAAATCAAAACTACAATGAGATATCATCTCACACCAGTCAGAATGGCCATCATCAAAAAATCTAGAAACAATAAATGCTGGAGAGGGTGTGGAGAAAAGGGAACACTCTTGCACTGCTGGTGGGAATGTGAATTGGTACAGCCACTATGGAGAACAGTATGGAGGTTCCTTAAAAAACCACAAATAGAACTACCATATGACCCAGCAATCATTCATTCTTTTTTTTTTTTTTTTGCTGTACGCAGGTCTCTCACTGCTGTGGCCTCTCCCGCCGTGGAGCACAGGCTCCAGACGCTCAGGCTCAGCAGCCATGGCTCACGGGCCCAGCCGCTCCGCGGCATGTGGGATCCTCCCGGACCGGGGCACGAACCCCTGTCCCCCGCATCGGCAGGCGGACCCTCAACCCCTGCACCACCAGAGAAGCCCCCAAGACAGGCCCCAAATGGAGTCTCTCTCTTTTTTTTTTTTTTTTCATTCATTCTTGATATTGATAGATTGTACTGAAATCCCTACTGAAAATTCAGTTCTCAAACAGAATATAGCTTTTCAAAAGATGAAATTTCAGAGCACTTCAAATAATACTGAAGTCTTTCTGTTTTACTGTCATCAACCTTTAATAGGCTTATGCTGAAATGATCAGTACACAAATATTTAATGAGCTAAAAAGTATTTGGTGCATAGCTTTCAAGGGGGGTTAAAAAATGCATCATGAGACACCAGCCTCAAAAGAAAAAGAGTATGATATGATAAATTTATTTCACAAGGTTAACTTTCAACTGTTCAACATGGAACATTGGGGAATCTAGCAACATCTCCATGTCTCATTTTTTAAAATGAGCATAACACCATTCCTTTTTTTACCCACTGCCTCAAGAAATATTCATGGGATGAACAAGACAAACAAAAGCTTCACTTCAATGAAGCAAGAACAGTTTAACGGAACACAAACAAACAAGCCAAATGCTACCATCTAGTAATGTGGGCTGTGAAGAAATTAAATGAAAATACAGTAATAAAGAGACTGAGAGGTTATTGGAAATTATTTACCTATGAAAGCTAAGGAAGCTATCTCTGAGGAGGTAATGTTTAAGCCAAGGAAGTAAAAGATGATAAAGCATTAATCACTGGAATAACCAAGAAATAATGACAAAGACATATGCGATAACTCTTTTCAGGGCTGTGAAGACTATGATACACACACACATACACACACACACACACACACACACACACACATTAGGTGCCATTTATTGTGTCAAGTTTTTAGTCTTTACTTAGACATTTATGTTTTTTGTTTGTTTGTTTTATTTCTGTTTTTTTTTTTTAAAGAAGATGTTGGGGGTAGGAATTTATTAATTAATTTATTTATTTTTGCTGTGTTGGGTCTTTGTTTCTGTGCGAGGGCTTTCTCTAGTTGTGGCAAGCGGGGGCCACTCTTCATCGCGGTGCATGGGCCTCTCACTATCACGGCCACTCTTGTTGCGGAGCACAGGCTCAGTAGTTGTGGCTCACGGGCCTAGTTGCTCCGTGGCATGTGGGATCCTCCCAGACCAGGGCGCGAATCTGTGTCCCCTGCACTGGCAGGCAGATTCTCAACCACTGCACCACCAGGGAAGCCCTGACATTTATGTTTTACATGCATATTATATCATATCTTTCTTAAAACAACCTTGAGAAGTATGTTTATTATTTCCATGTGACAATTTGAAAATTCATGGGGAAATGAAGTTAAAAACATTTAAATACCTAGCTGATATTATGCAACAAATAAACAATTCCACTTTTGTCTGAACACCAGGGGCCTCTTTTTCTCTTACCAAACAAGTTTCAAATATGCGTTGTATAAACTGTAAATGCTATGGGAGAGTGGAAAACAGTTTAAGCCAATTCATCCAAATATTTCTCTAAATTTTCAAGCTTTATAAATATAAAATATTTCTCTTTTAGCTGGAAGAATTATAAATAAGAACCTACATATAAAATTAAAATAAGATATGAATATTATTTTATTTGATATGTGCCAATTCCCCATTATATTTATTAAGTACTAAGGAAAATTTTAAATTATTTCATTATATTTTAAATATTTGTTTCTGTTTAAAGGAAAAATAACTTAAAATCAAACATAATAATGATAACATATTGTGGGATTTATTATACATCACTTACAAATGCGAAGTTTGTCAATTAATGTCTCAGCATTCATCAGTGAAAAAGGATGATTGTCATTTAATCATAAGAACATACAGAAATGGCATGGCCTCTATCATAAAAAATACATATATGGAGATCCAGTGTGGGTAGATGAATGCCAGTAGAGTGAATAGAGTGTGCACAAAAATCTTACTGATATTTAGAAAGTTGGTTATAGTTTAATAAGTGAGATTGATACTGTCATACATTCAATATACATCAGTTAAAATAAAAGTATAGGGCTTCCCTGGTGGCGCAGTGGTTGAGAGTCCGCCTGCCGATGCAGGGGACGCGGATTCATGCCCTGGTCTGGGAAGATCCCACATGCCGTGGAGCAGCTAGGCCCGTGAGCCATGGCCGCTGAGCCTGCACGTCCGGAGCCTGTGCTCCGCAATGAGAGAGGCCACAGCAGTGAGAGGCCCGCGTACCAGAAAAAAAAAAAAAAAATGTATATAGCATTCTAAAATATATACATTTGTAAATAGAGAAGGCAAGAGAAAGGCCTCTAGCTAAGTTTAGACTCTATATAGTAGCAATCTTTACAAAAAGATGACTTGCCACTGATTTTATTAATTCACAAGAGCAAGATGTCCAAACGTATGTTATAGAAATATCAATTAGCTGTTAAGTCATATTTATTTTCTTGGAAGAGATGGCTAAGAGTATCTAGTCTGTTTTCTTAACTCTAAGGAAATTGAATAAAAGATATCACAAATATGTGTCTGTCAGTCAATAATATTATGTATCATAGAAGTCCATAAATGACTATTGGAAAATTATTTGCCTTTAAGGACCAAGTAATTTAGTTATCTCTATAAAATTATTTAATATCATGGATAAAATGGTAAGAAAAATATGTATTTGCTTCTAAGCCTCAGTGTTTTGTGTCAACATTTTAAAATAGTTGTTCTACAGTTTTCTTCCATAATATCACACTATAATGTAGGAAACACTAAGAAGGTGCCATTAATTTCAGAGAATTGAACATTATATCCTAAATCAAAAAACATAATAAAATTAAATACAGTTTTTACAGAAGAAAACAAAGGACCTGTGAAATGCTCCTATTTGCTTTAGGAACATGAGAAGAATGATGGTCTGCAAGAATGGCTCATAACAGGATACCTATAAAACTGGTAACAGTGAAATTGTGTCTGGCTGAGGGGAAACTCAGTACAGATAAAACATATATACCTCATCTATAATTCATAGGATTCTGTAATCTATGTTTCCTTTTTCTTCAGATTTTCAGGAAAAAAAGATTAAGAATGTTCATAATTTTAGATCTTATTAGGAGTTAGGACCTATGTAGAGAATTCCCTAGTATTTTGGGGATATTAAACATATTATTAACTGAATAATATTTCCTTCTGTAGTCAAACCTTATCCAACTATTTTTTTGTTGTAGTCTTTTATTGTTGTTGCTTGTTGTTTGTTTGTTTGTTTTTTACCATAGTCAAATTATATTCAATATCATTTAAAATGTGTTATTTTTCAACAATGAACTCCTGGAATTTTATTGTGACTTAAGGCAGCAATGTAGCACAGTTTATTGATTTTTAACAACATGCAGAATATACATTTACACTCTATTCATTAACCTCACAAAGACATTTGACTTTAATGAAAACACTTGGAACTGTTTGTTGCTGCATTTGTTATTAACATACAAAAAAAACAAAAACAAAACAGCTATCATCTAGTAGCAGGACTCACTAAGCCCAATTGATTGCTTGAAACGAGGCAGAAAATAAAATATTTCAAGAGCATAAGTTACTTCCTTTGGAAAGAAAATGTGTCTACATTCCAGAATGTATCTGTATTTACAAGGTCTTTTATTTTCTGCACTGATGTTTTGGCATTTGGGGTCCTGCAGACACTGGAAGTACTACCCCTCCCAAGGTTAACCAATTCCTAGAGATAGTAAACAACTCACCCAAGAGAGCACTTATCAAATGCAAATGAAGCAGCCCAGAGCCTCTCTGACCAACCGCTTCATTTTTTTTTTTTTTTTTTTGCAGTGTCCATTCATGGATGGGATTTTTAAACCCAGTTTTACTCATTAATTGTAAGTAGTACAAATATTCCAAAAATATAAACAGATACAATGACATCCTACATTTCAAGTTTTTGAATATGACAAATTTATCAAACTATGAATCTGTAAGCAAGGTAGTCAGAACCCCACAGTCAGTCACAATGGGAAGCAGATCTCCCCCACCCTCCAAACGGTATCTTGAAGGGGGTTACGTGGTACGACATGGAACGTGTAAAATCTGAGATACTATAAGCAAAGAAGCTCAAGGGGCCCAAAGAGGAGAGTCTGCTCAAGGGGCAAGCCCCACAGCAGTAAAGGATGGGGTATGGGGCCAGATCTCTGCCTTCCCTCCCCAGCTTGAATGCAAGATTTACCGGCATTAAAAAAAAAGGACAAAACTAAAACCCCATTTTACAAAAAGGGAGACTGAGGGACAATAGTGGCAAGTAACCCACTGAAGACCTAAAGGGGAAAACAGGCTTACTTTCTACAGACACTTGACCTGTCTAGGACATGAGATGCAGGACAGCCTTACAGAGGGGGTTGCCTTACTGAATGAGGCCTCATGAACAGGTTAGGGGTAACAAAATAGAACAAGATCCACTTCCCAGGGAATCACTGCCTTTAGGCTTACCATGCTTTTAGCACAGAGAAGCTTCTGGGCCACTGTTAACAGAGGTGAATTGATA
This sequence comes from Neophocaena asiaeorientalis asiaeorientalis, assembly GCF_003031525.2. Lineage (NCBI taxonomy): Eukaryota > Metazoa > Chordata > Mammalia > Artiodactyla > Phocoenidae > Neophocaena > Neophocaena asiaeorientalis. The sequence continues at coordinate 1,398,940 of NW_020173488.1, read as the reverse complement.
AAATTGACCAACCACTTCTACTCCCAACCACCTCCTTGATCAGGCTTTCACACTCCAGCCCATACTCTACCTGCTCTAATCATCATGGAGCGAGCCAGAGGACAGTTCCTACACCCCAGAGCCCATTGAAATTATTCATACTAGGCAATCCTAAACCTGCTTACCCTGCCTCATTAATTCCTTGCCATGGAAACCACAATATAGGCTCTCTTTACAGTTAACTTCCCTCCCTCTAACTTTTGACTGAGCCCAGTGCTTCCCTATGTGATCCTCCTGAAGTATGGAGTACCCCGTACTCTTGGGATCTGTGAACATAACAAACTGTTTTTTCAATAGCAGTAGTCTCCTGATCTTTTGGCCTTATCATACCTAAATAATAATAAAAGATATATTAAACAGGATCATGGTTTTATTTTTTCAGGCTAGAAAAAGTATATTACTATACTTTTTAAATTAAATAGACCCTGAGCTACTAAAGTTGTGTCAATGCTGCTATGCTTTAATAGAAACATTTTAAGAATTTTTGTTTTCTTTCTGGAGTACAAAAAAGCTGGTTTTGCTATTGCTGATAGCAATAGCAAAACTGATAGCAAAACTGATTTTGCTATTGCTTTCTTCCTTTCTATTTAATTTATTTCTGCTCTGATCTTTATGATTTCTTTCCTTCTACTAACTTTGTGTTTTCTTTGTTCTTCATTCTCTAGTTCTTTCTCTTTAGGTGTAAGGTTAGGTTGTTTATGTGAGATTCTTCTTGTTTCTTGAGGTAAGATTGTATAGCTATGTATTTTCCTCTTAGAACTGCTTTTGCTGCATCCCATAGGTTTTAGGTCATTGTGTTTTCATTGTCATTTTTTCTAGTTATTTTTTGATTTCCTCTTTGATTTCTTCAGTGATCCATTGGTTATTTAGCAGCATATTGTTTAGCCTCCATGAGTTTTTGTTTTTTACAGTATTTTTCCTGTAACTGATTTCTAATCTCATAGTGTTGTTATTGGAAAAGATGCTTGATATGATTTCAATTTTGTTAAATTTACCAAGGCTTGATTTGTGACCCAAGATATGATCTATCCTGGAGAATGTTCCGTGTGCACTTGAGAAGAATGTGTATTCTGCTGCTTTTGGATGGAATGTCCTATAAGTATCAATTAATTCTATCTGGTCTAATCTGTTATTTAAAGCTGTGTTTCCTTATTAATTTTCTGTCTGGATGATCTACCCATTGGTGTAAGTGAGGTGCAGTCTACTGAGGTTAGATTCCAGTACTGCAGTACTCATGCACCTGGACCAGCTGTGGGAGATATGGAGACAGCTCAAACTCTGGTCTGGCCCTACCCCCATGTGTATGTGCCCACAGAGCCCACAGCTACTAAAACCAGACCCATCCCAGCTGCAAGAGCTCTTGTCCTTTTGGATGTTTTGCAGGGCTGAATTTAGGAAGCCATCAGTGGGGGTGTAGCTCTGCAGTTTGTGTAGTTGAGAGAAGAGATTTCAACTCTTCTTCCTTAGTCACATAGCCCCTTGGGCCAAGCTGTTGTTTTAGCTCCTCCTCTGGTTGAAATTCCAGTGGGGGGAGCTATTTGAGCCCTCCTGGGACAGTAGGGCTTGTCCTGGCACCCACTGGCAGATTTCCTAGTAGCAAGAGGTTTCTTCATGCTCCCAGGACAGCAGGGAGCTCCTGGCACCTGGTGACGGAGTTCCTAGTGGGGGCAGTTATCCACACCCTCCCAGGACAGTGAGGCAGATTCTGGCACCCACTGCCGGAATTCTTAGTAGGTAGCAAGAGGTTTCTGCACCCTCTCAGGAGAGTGGGGCAGTTCTTGGCACCCACTGGAAGGTTACCTAGTAGCAAGAGCTATCTACACCCTCCTGGGCCAGCAGGGCAGGTTCTGGTACCCACTGGCACATTTCCCAGGTGCAGAAGATAATCACACTCTCCCAGGACAGCAGGGCATATCCCAAGACCCACTGATGGATTCCCAGTAGGTAGAGTTATCAGCATGCTCCCAGGACAGCAAGGTGGGTTCTGGCATCCACCAATGGACCTCTTAGTTGTGGAAGCTATCTGCTCCCTCTCCAGAGAGCATGGGTAAGTCCTGGGGTCCACTGGTGGAATTCTGAGTGGCTGGAACCATCTGCTCCCCTCAGGTCAGCAGGGGTGGGTCCTGAGGCCTGCTGGCACAATTTCCAGTTTGGGGAGCTGTTTGTGTCCTTCCAGGACACAAACCTGGAAGGGACACAACAGGGCCTGCTGTCTGCTTGTGGGCCTGGGAGAGGTGGCCAGTGCCCATCTCTGGAGACCAAGATCATGACAGCTATTCGCACCTGCCCACAGAGCTTCTATAGATGGTGTCCTATTGCCTGGGAGTGCTCACAGGGAAAGAAGCTTTTATGGTGGTCCCTCCCCTCTCCTTGTGCGCCTCCCAATAATGGTGACTTGCCTCTCTGATGGGCCCAGGCTTCTTCCTAGTATATCTCAGTCACCACAGCCTGAACTCTTCAGGTTCTTTCTGCACCTAACCTTGCTCCTCTCTCTGAGATTGAGCTTTGGAGTCTGAGCTTCAGCATGCGACTCCCACCCTCACTGGCAGAGGAGTATCTCAGGTCGGGGAGCGCAGGGTGGCAGTGCCAACCCTCTGTGCAGTTTACTCTCCATTTTGCCTTCCAAAAACTGGTTGCTGCTCCCCCCTTTTATGCTCCAAAACTCCCCCCTCCATCCAGTCTATTTTCTCCACTGGTGAGGAGCCTTTCCAAGGTGCAGGAGCCTTTCCTCCTTAGCAGCTCCTTCCCTGGGGTTCAGACCCCATCCTGATTCCTTCTTTTTCTTTTTCCTTTTGTTCTACCTGGTTATGTGGAGGTTTTCTTATCTTTTCTGGTGGCTGAGGTCTTCTGTTGGCCCTCAGTAGCTGTTCTGTGTGAATTGTTCCACTTGTAAATGTATTTTCAATGTTTCTGTGGAGGGAGATGAACTCTGCTTCCTACTCCTCCACCATCTTGATCACTCCTAATTCAGATAATCTTGAATAATAATTTGTAAAGCTATATCTTCTCTTCCTGGAAAGAGCATTCAACACAGAAGACAATGCAAAGTTTATTAAGGCTCAATATAGAAGCAAAGTGAATTAATTTCCCAATATTTTTCTTTTACCTCTGATGGTGAGAATTTATATTTCTGGACTTTCTCACAATCTGTGAGTTTCATTTCTGGATTTGTTTTGGATGGTCTTATCATAATATGGAACATTTATCACCATTGAGATACTACTATTACCAAAGCTCAGTGTTAAATTAAATCCCTTTACATGTTTACTAATATTTAATTCTCTTCATAAACTCATGAATATATGTTAAACTAGATTTCCATATCTATACTTTGACTTGAAAGATATCAAAACAATATTGGAAAGAGGTCCTATACCTTTCTTTGTCTTTCAAGAAATATTTTCTTAATGCACACCAAAATATTGATTTCTGACTGATTAGGTATTAGATGAACCACATTTAATAACTGCAAAACAAATTATTTTTATAAACAAGAAGTTTAACAGAATTGTCATAGTCAGCAGTATTTTATGATTTAACCAAGTTTTTGTTTTTTGGTTTTTTTTGCATTTCTTGCTACTTTTCTCAGCAAAACTGACCTACTTCATGCATTGTGGATCTTGCCCCTTTAAGGTTGATTTCAGAGGTGTTTTGTTGTTTTTTGTTTTCCCTCTATTTATCTGACTTATCTGTAACTTTAGTCCTTATTTAAACACCTTAAGAGTTTCTATCTACTCTGTTACTTAATATCTGGTGGAAATTTAAGAGAATGAGGACATCACCTGACCTAAAATCAAATGCACACCGGAGAAAATTCTAAATGAAAATTTGGAATAAGGTATCATATTAACCACATACAAACTGAACATTAAAAATCTAAATTTCTTATATAGTCTTCTTTATCCTATTTCTGCAAATCACAGGGAAACAAAGAAAAGAAAGAAAATGAAGTGAAGATACACTGTTTTTTCCTTTTAAACAATAGAAATTTGTTGACACTAATAATTTACAATCAAAATTTAATTGTCTACAAATTAGTATTCATTTATCTGTGTTCTGTAACATAAAAAAATCTCTTTTTCAAAATTTAATAACTTACCTTTGAGGATAGACTTTAACATATATTGGAACATTAATAGAAAGCCTAAAATTAGGAATGTGATAATTATTCCATGTTTTGTTTTTTTGTTATAGAACCACAGTGGTTTTAAAATGCCTTTTGTAAGTCTATTGGTTTTTATTCATTAAGAAAATAAACATTTCTCGACTTTTACTATTCCTACAAGAAAACTGAATTTTCTAGCTATTAAGGATTACAGTAAATGTCATGTTTGCCAAGTAAATGCAAATTTCCTTAATAAGAATACATTCACAGGAAATAAAGTACAATTTTTATTTTTGATACTAGATGGGGAAGTTAAAATTCACAAATTATTAATTATTAAAAAAACTGAAGTTTTTTTTTTTTTTTTTTTTTTTTTTTGCGATATGTGGGCTTCTCATTGTTGTGGCCTCTCCCATTGCGGAGCACAGGCTCCGAACATGCAGGCTCAACGGCCATGGCTCACGGGCCCAGCCGCTCCCCAGCATGTGGGATCTTCCTGGACCGGGGCACAAACCTATGTCCCTTGCATTGGCAAGCGGACTCTCAATCACTGTGCCACCAGGGAAGCTCTGAAGATTATTTTTGAGTAGACCCTGTGGTATATTTTACAGCAGCACATACATATTACTTGCACTCACAACCTAGCCTGAGAAAGATCACACTTAACTGAAATAATTTACTAGCTACTCTTAGTACGTCTTAGAAATATTCAACTTTTTCACAGAAAATAATTTATGAAAGTAGTTAATGATGTCTTGCAAGACCTTGTTAATTCTGAACTCTTAAGGCAAATTCATAAGTTTGAATTTTAAGGAAAGATACCTGTGAGATTTAATTTATATTTTGTACAACAATGTAAGCAACTTTATATTCATTTTTTCTTCTGGCCCACTAAGCATTTGTACTTCCGGTATTCATGAAGAAATTTATCTTGGTGTGGAATTAACTAGATATTTCTATGCTTTGGAATAAAATGGTCTTAAGCAAAGCAAAGTATTAGTATATATTATAATCATATATTTTTAGAGTCACTAAACATAACATTTTTACTATCACTGCTTTGCAGGATACTTTTGGGTTTTCATTATGAATTACAAAATCTTCTCTTATATTCAACATATTACTTTCCTTCTTTTCTGTAAGTCAACATACAACCCAAAATTCATATATGAAACTCAAGGATTCAAAGGCAGAAATGGTCTCTAGAACCAACCTGGAAATGGTCTCTTGCTTGTAAGTGGTCCTGAGTAAGCAACTGGTACATATGGAATGTTCCAGTAATTGTTATACATTATTATATTTACTTAAATTTAATGCTGAACACTCTGGATACAGATACCCTCTGGCTAATGAAGGAATTGAAAGAGATACTAAATTCTGAGAACACACTTGACATACCTTACTGAAATATATAATTCACTCTGAAACTTTTTAGGTAATTATTTTAATTAGCAAGTTATTTAAAAACATCACTGTTGAATTCCAGTTTACCTTCCAACATGTAAAGAGTTTGCAAATCATTATTTCTACTCTCACAACAAGAGGAAAAACTGAACAACTTTTCTTAGATCCATCAGAGAATTGAGATTATAGGACAAGCTGCCACTCTGAAAATTGGAAACAAGTGCATTTAGAGAATACAGATTAGCTTATCTGAAGCAGAACTCGCTGGAGTCCTTGGATGGTAACTTTAATGAATCACTGAAAGTTGACTAGCTTGAGCGTTAAATACTCCCGGTTGCCCATCCCAAGGAGGTGCCTCATGCTGGGAGGTTTTACCTCTAAGAACCCTACCAAGTTCTCCCAATGAAGATCAGAGAAAAAAACCTCTTCTGTTTACCCAGGGAAAGAGGAAAAGTAATTATTTTGAAATATATTCATCGGAAAGGTAACCATTTTGAAACAGGCCCAAAGTTTTCTCCACAACAATAGCCTACCTAGAAAGAGAAAAGACTTCACCAGAGCCAGATCCAACTTAGGAGGAGGGAGATTACCCAACTCCAGTCCCTTCTAGCCTTCCTGTCTCAACTAAAAACTAAAGAGAAAAGCTAAGAGACACTTGTGAAGGTCACAGGACAGAGTGCATATCAGCTAAAGGGACTGAAACCTAATTATAGGTTTACTGATTAATTCCCCTCCCCCAATACCTCAGCAATACATCAACAGGGATTCTGTATAATAACAGAGGAATACAGCTGAATGTTGTTCAAGGCTCAGACTCTACTTTACTTAAAACTAAGACAACAGGGGAGACATACAAGGACACTGAAGGAAGGAAATACCTCTGAAACCTACCATTCCAGTAAACTATACTTAGACTAACTCCTAGACAGATAAACATAAAACTTCACATTTAAAGGTCATCTATCCCAGTTCCTATTATCTGATACATCACGTCAAGCTTTCAACAAAAAATTACAAGGCACACTAAAAGGCAAAACACACATGCACACATATATGCATTTATAAACACACAACATAAAATTGATTTTAAAGGGAACATTTTGTTATTTTGGAAATTATTTAAATATTTAATAACATTTTCTAGAAATGTGGGGCAAAATTAAAATGAGAAAAATATGTGGGGATTACTACATCCTTAACAAAAACCAAGTCACTTCATTTGTATTTTTCCTACTTAACGTACTTGCAGAGTACTTGGCAGATACAAGAAATACATCATTCAATCTTAATCTATTTTGATGCAAGTGATTTCAGAGTTGTGCCAATTCCTTTTGGAATATCATGGCTGTGTAATTATTCAATGCTTTATAGTTTATAATTTCTTCATCATTAATGAAGTTAATGTAATGAGCTGAGAAAAACAGTAAGAACAATCAACTTCAACACTGTCAAATGTACAAAGGCCATAATATAGTAAAGGTGATTTCAAACTAAATTTCCATCTTAATGTTGCTTTTTGCTACAATGTACACATATCTATCTTTCACATAAACAATTTGGAATCTGGCAATCAAAAACCAATAAATGTTTTGAGTGCTTTTGTTTTAATATTGTCCTATGAGCATTAATATTTTTCAATTTAAGATTATTGAAAATAAATATTTCAATTTATTAAGGAAGATGAAAACACAAACTAGTCAGGCTAAGTATAGCCAAGCTCTATAATGAAAAATATTTACTTTCCAATTCAAAAAAACCAATGAATAATAGGGACTGTTTGATTCTCATGCTCAGTTAAATAAATTCTGGGAAATATTTAACAGATTGAGAATTCTCAGTAACATTTTGATTTGCCTTACAGTTAATTAGAGGCTACCACTAAATCAGAGTGTAAGAAAAAGAAACAGTTTTTGTAGTTGTTTGGTTGATTTGTTTTATTGTGTTTTTCTAGGAAGGGCATAAAGAGTTTTCTGTTGCAAAGTATATTTTACTGAAAATAATGAAAGTCAACCACAATTTTACTACGAACTTATCAAACAGCATTTGTGTTGCTGATCTTTATGCATTGTATATGAAAACTCAGTTCTACTCTTTCTGCATTCCATTATTAAGGTCATATTCCTGATATATATGTAGTCATGTCACAGGTTATTATTTCAAGCATTTATATGGCTTTGAGATTTTTGACATGCTTTAGTTATAGTAGGTAAGTATCATAACATTTCTTTGTGAAAGATACATAAAGAAATTTAGGTATCTTTGGGACATGCAGAAATGTCCACAAAGGCATCCATAACTTTCAAATTTCTTGTACACTTGTACAAAAAAAAGTGTGTATTCCACAAAGCCTCCAATGTATGTTAGTCTTATGTGACCAGATTTGAGTTTTATATGTCCAAATGGAGTACATTTGTACTTTAAGGGTACAAATGCATCATTAAATACTGGGACCAAGTGCATAATTATTAAAATTTTAGTCCTGGAGTCAGATAGACCTGTGTAAAACCCAGGATCTCCCATTTGAAAATTTTTCTTTTGAAAATGTTTCAAACTCCTGAGAATGTTTCTTAGTCTCAGTTCTGAGGTTTTATGCTTGCAAAATATAGATTAAAATAACATGTACTTCAGGGAGGGGAAAAAGCAGAGGCTGGTAAAAATTTTTCCTGAAAGGACCAGATAGTAAATATTTTAGGTTTTGTAGGACATAAGTTTTTTATTGCAACTACTCAACTCTGCCATTGCAGCATAATAATGCCTATTCTAATATATATGGTTGCATTCCAATAAGAGTTTAGTTATAAAAACAGGCAGTGGACCAGATTTGTCCCATGAGACAGAGTTTGCCAGCCAATCTATATAAAAAATTTGCTTATAATTATAATACCCACTCCCAAAACACATATACACTAAAAAAACCTACAAAAGAAAAAAGAAAAAAAAAGAAAGAAAAGGTTAGCAAAAGAGTCTATGTAATGGGGAATGGGGAAGGAACTACTACAAGGTCAACAAACTATCATGAACAAAGTCAAAGGCCAGAAACAATTAGAAAAATAGGTTTCAAACACACATCACAGATAAGTATTAATTGTTTTAATAATTAAAGCATATCTACAAAGCAAGTAAGCAAAGGACCTGCTACTCTGTAGAAAAATCAGCAAATTATATAAACAAGACATTTCACAGAAAAAGAAAAGAAGTAGCCCCTAAACATATGGAAAATGCTCAGTTTCACTCATTATAAGGAGATTTTAGTTTGCCAATTTTTCAGTTTATTAGTATGCATCAGTTAAGATTTAAACTAAAAACACATTATATATGTATCATATACATATATACATCCATACATATATTCAATCAGTCTTACAATATGCTAAAAGCTTGATTATATTTTTATAGGCCAGACAGTGGAAATATAGGCACTTTGATTGACTGTTGATCAAAAATAAATTGGCACAAAATTCTGTTGAAGGCCACTGGGAATGTCTACTAATTAAATTTCTAAGTATTTATCCCACGATATATTAGATACTTATAAACTGATGCATGTAACTAGGTGAGTCTTTATTTCTTTTATTTTTGGTAATAGCAAAAGTTTAGCAATAGGAATGGATTCAATAATTATGGCATATTGATACAGTGCAATAAAATCATCTTAAAAACTAAATAAGCTTCCTATGTATTGATATGGATAAATTTCCAATATATGTTGTTAATTTCAAAAAGCATGATAAAATGAGTGTATATGGAATATTTTTCTTTAGAAATAATATATATTTCAAAGTTTCTAAAGAGACATATTGATAATTGGTAGTGATTACGAGATGAGAGTGGGAGGAAGACACAGCTCTGCACTGATTACCTTCGATTCTCATTGAACTCAAATTGTAGGTTGGGCATCAGGGGTGGGAGGGAGACTCCACTCTTCACTGATTACATTTTAATACTTAATTTGAATTTGAATTATGTAAATATATGACCTATTCAAATATTAAATTAATTTTTAAAAAGTATATACACAAAAGTTAATTATTTATTCACGTCTGTGTCTAAGTTAAGACCTTAGACATGGATGCAAACAAAGAATTGTAGATGTCTAGAGGTTACAATCTTTGAATGAAATGATTACGAATTGTAATGTTTGGAAATTTCTCATGTTTTGCTCTTCAGCAAACAATACCTAAAAAAAAACAACAAAGAACTCAGCTCTACATTCTCACAAAAAGCCTAACTTTAAAAGTGGAGTTGATAAGGGAGGACAAATTGTATTCCACTAATCGGGCACCACAATAACAACAGTGACAAGTTTTTAGTCTCCATCATGTGCTGGAAAATGCCCAGTTTATTTGACTAGTAAACGATAAACGCAGTTATTTAAGTTTTAGAAGGCCTACGTTAAAAAGAAAATAGACAAAGAATATATTTTCTTGTCAATGCTGATAAATACTTGAAACGTCATTAAAGAAAAATATAAAGCATGATGTTTGCTATTACTATAATCACTGCAAAAAAACAAGGAAACTTTGTGGTAGAGAGATTACGGGGTTGAAATTCCAGAACAGTGTTTAAAATCTTAGCTCCTCCACTTGGGATCTTCTGATTAACTTCCCTAGTTTACTTTAATAATTTATAACATATTGAAAATATTCCCTCTGTCACAGAGTTACAGTCAGATTTAAATGTATAATAGATGAAGAAGTGCTTATCACCACACTACCCACTCTGCAACCATTAATCAATATTAGTTGACTCTGAATGAGTGTCTATATAAATGTAAAAATGGCTCTTTTATAAACCCCTCCATGTTGTGGTACTATCCAACCAGAAACCAAGATTGTATAACCCAAGAGATTACTCGGGCATTTTTCTTTGACAGAATTCTCTACTTTAAATGAATATATTTTATTAAGTTAAATTCACTTACTGTCAATTTTACGCCTTTCCAAAACGGTTTTGAGAAATAGTGTGAACAAACCCTGCATCTCATTTTTGAGCTATAAAGCATAGTTATTCACTAAGTGCAATAACCTGAGATTGTAAAGCACCTGCAAGTGAAACTCCTTACTACTCTTACCAGAATTGATAGCCTTATATTTTAAATATTTTCTATCTCTTGAAATACAACTTGTTCCTGACATTTTAAATCATAAATATCTGTACAGTTTGCTAAGAACAATGACTACAATAACAACGAGTACAAATAATGATACTTTCTTTTTCCTAAATCAGGAAACATCTACCACTTTATAATTTGTATCTATTAGGTAAAAGTATATGGCCTTTTAAAATATATGACATATATAATTAAATAGAGCCAATTTAAGTATAAATATATGACTCAAATGTATCCCCCATAAAAAAGATCTGACCATAGGTCCCAAAAAATCAAATTCTTATAATACGACAGAATTAAACACATACAATAAGGACTAATCAATTAAAGCTGTGTATTACTGGCACATAAATGGACAGAATAATAGGAAAAAAGAGAAAATTTATAAATACACCTAAATGCACCTGCCATTTTAGGATATGTTTAAGGTAATATCCCAAGATGTAGGAGTAACTGTGCTTGAGATGACTAATTGGCACTGTGGAAAAAATTAGTCAAATCAATAACTTATAAGATGAAGCAAAACTCCGAAACTATTCAAGTGTTTAAATTTAAAACAATGAATCATAACAAACTAGAAGAAATTGTGGAAGACTTCATTTATATTCTTGGAGTGAGGAAAAATTCCCAAAGCCATAAAGAAAAGATCAAAATATCCATTCGATAACTAGAGATAAATGTAGATCAACATGGATGTAGATATAGTTATAGAAATTGATAGAAAAATGTTACTACACTTATTACATACATAAAAGGTTATTATCCCTAATATATAAGGAGCTTTTACAAATTGCTTTTTTTTAAAATAGAAAACAAAGTTATGAAAACACAGGTTTCAAATAAGGAAAGATCCATTAAACTTAGGGGAAAAAGTATTTAACATCCCTCAGAATAAGACAAATGCACTTTAAAATTATTGTTACAAGATAAACTGAAGCATATTAAAAATTTTAAGAGTTTATCTGAGCAAAACTGGATTCAAATTGGGCAACACCTAACCGGAAGTGGCTAAGAGTGCTCTACTAACAGGAGTTCAGGGAGAGATATATGGAAAAGGTGTGGAAGCAAAGCAAAAAGAATATTGATTGGCTATAGCTTAAAGCCTAGCTGGCTGTTGTGATTTGTTGTCCTCAGGTTTCAATTTTATAACTTTGTATTTACAGACTTAGATTTTGGTTTGCTTATATAAGTTGCCATAGCATTAGAGACCCCTCAGTCTAATGGCCTCCTTTAATTATTTTAACAGTACATTGTGATACTGATTTTTACCTCACAGCTTTGTATAAGTCAAATGTTCAATAACACCTTAAGTTTGGGAAGATGTGGAGGAACAGGCTGATAGGAACATGAACTGGAAAGCAGCAAAGGAAATTTGATAGCTTTCAAACACATGTAGTAATCTCTATTATATATGTGCATATGTAACTATATCTGTCTATATCTATGTCTAAATCTAAATCTAGGTCTATATCTGGTAACTCAGTAATTCCACCCCTGGGAATTGATTCTAGAGTTGCTAGATACTTATTATGCATTCAGAAAGGAACAGGAATGCACAGCGTTGAAATGACCAATGAATACGTTTATTCACAGCAGCACTGTTCACAATAACTGAAGCCTGGAAATAACTTAAATGCACATGAATAGGTACCTGTGAAATAAACTGCGCTACGTATTTACAATCAAATATTTTTAAAAACATTACATGCACACATATATACACAAATAAGTAAAGATGGAGGAGGCTTTGTAGGTACAAATAGGTAAAGGCCACCAAACTAAACTAAGCGAAAAAAGGAAGGTGTCCAACAAAGAGTATTCTATCCTGTTTCCCATAAAAAAGTGAAAGCATAAATATATATTCTTGTTATTTAAAAAATACCCTGGAAAGTTAAACAAGAATGTAATACAAGTGCTTATCTCTGGTAGTGGGATTCCCAGAAGGAGGGTCAAGTCCCAAGAGAATTGAGAAGAGGTGTGGAAGCAAACCTCTTCAGACTTTTCACCTGTTTGCTTTTGTGAATCATGTGGTTGCATTATCTACTAAAATATAACTTAGAGAAAAGAAAAAAAACTGCATAGCTGATTCAGTGGCTGTAAGTCATTAGCAGCAGAACAACCTGGAGGCTTTGGCTATTGCCAAAGAATGTTATTTGCACCTATGTGGGTTCAGTTGCATAACAATGACTGACCTGAGGGTTTTTTGGTCTTTTCCTCTTTCTTGACCATTTTTCCCTGGAGCCTTTTCTCAGCTAATATACAAGAATTTTAACTTCTTCAGGCACAGTCACTATAGTTAGAAACAAGAATTGTTAACCACTTTTTTGAGCAGCATTTTAAGGTTAATTTGTATCCTTCTAGAATTAAGTCCATAGGACAGTGGCTCCTTCGAAACACTGGGCTTCATGCACAGAGAAAGAGAAACAGTGTTCACAAACATTATCTAACTCAGTATTCACATAATTTCTAAACTGAACTCATACTCCTGAAATAGAGGTAAGAATAGAGTATCCTCCATGTTAAATTGTCTAAAGTCACAAAAAATAAAGCGATTCAAGCTGAGTGCTAAGCTATATTATTGGCTTCTTTCTCCAGGAAACGGTGTTGCTAATACAGAAGTCTTTACACAGGAGCTAACTCTCTTTGTAATGGATTCAGTTGGTAGTATTAATCACCCATAGTCCTAGATGCTGATTTTCTGCTGTTATGGAAATAAATGAAGACTGAGCAAATGAGAACAAGGAAAGACTATTTATTGAAAGCTTGCTGTGTAGCAAGGGAGTCAGCCACCATCACTTGGTTCTGATAGAGACTCAAAGGCAGACAGAGGTGTGGAAAACCTTACAGTGAAAAAAAGAGAAGGCTTCCAGTCTGCTCTGACTGGAGGCTTATTAGGATGGGGAAGCTGGAGCTGGTTAAGAAATAAGGAAGACATCCTTTGAGATTGGTTAGGATAATATGTTTGTGTTTCTCTGGATGGTGCTAAAATGGAAGTAGGGGCAAAAATTAGGGAAACTGTCAGTTATTGAACAAGTCCTGACCTGTTGCTGCAGAAGTTGTGGGTCAGAGTCCTGTTTTTATAAATGGTCTGGCCTTGGTCCCTTGGTACACTCAGTCTCTCACTGCCCTCAAGGAGGGCAATCTCTCTTGGGGGAAACATATTGACCAAGATAGCTGAGGAAATAAAATTTCTATTTTATGGCAAGACAAGAAAAATTTAAATATAAAATTTGTCTCTACCCATTTGGGCCTCCTCCCTCCCCTTTAGTGTGTGTTGTGCATATGCATTAAACAGACCTTCTTAGGAGATAACATTCCTTCTTAGTTTCTTAAAGGGTCACAACTCTTTAGGAGATAACCTTCCTTCTTAATCTTGTCAGGGGTCACAATGACCCATTAATTGCTTTGTACTTGTAGATCTGGATTGTGTAGATGTGTCAATATTGTGTCATTTGACTTATAACCCTTTGTCTCAAAAACGTGTATAACTGTGCTTTCTCCTCTAATGAGCAGAATAGTCCCCAGAGTTTTCTGAAAGACTGTCTCCCAGGTTATAATCCTCAGATTAGCTAGCATAAAATTTTCCATTTCTTTCTTAGATAAACTGATGGTTCATTTTTTGAGTGACACAGCCTTAACTTTCCCCTCAGGCTGACCGAACTTTAGATATTTTTCTTCCTGACTCTGGGACTCTGACCTCTTTTTCTTAGAGCATTTAATTTAGAAAACTTGTAAATTCTTTCTCTGCCCCTTTGGACCTAAACCTTTCTAAAAAGCCTCTTGCTAGTTTTACAGCTCAGGACTGCCTTTCTCAAAGTTCTGGGAGCCACCCTTTTGAAATAAAATCATCAAGGAAGATACTGATGCAGAAAGTTCGGCGTCTCTGCACCAGTGTCGAATTGAATCTCACAGACAGTTTCGGGTGAAGCAGAAAAGAATCGCTTTATTGCTTTGCCAAGCAAAGCAGGATACGGCGGGCTTCTGCCCTCGAAAACTATGTGTCCTAACCTGGGTGGATTTGATCAAGAGTTTTATAGCAATAGTTCAAGAGTGGGCTTGCTGAAGAGATTAGGGTGTGTGCAGGGCCTGCACTCCCTTAATCTCGTCTCAGGTGGTCGGTCTCCTAATCTTGATGAGCTTCTCTTATCCCTTTAATCTTGCCTCAGGTGGTTTCCTGGCTGGTCCTCCCTTGATTAGCAAATGTTCAAATCTGTCCTTTGGAACTCAGGGAAGGTCATGGAGGCTGGAGTCTTGCCTACAAGAAATGGGGACAAAAAGGCTTTCATGCCCAGGAACCCCATAAGGTCCCTCTCGGTTTCAATAGTGTCCCATCTTCCAGGCTCTGTGGGAGGGAAGGAGACTAACTCCTAACTTCCTAGGATACCTTGTTGCAAATTGTAAAACTGCCTCCCATCAGGAAGAGAAAGTTTACTTTTCCTTTAGGTAAAGCCAAGTAGCAAACACAGTGTCTGAGATATCCCCCAAACCCAGCCCTTAAAATTTTTCCCAACCTTTGTTTTAGTGGAATTTAGTTCAGACTGTCTCTCTCCTATTTCAATAGCCTTAAATAAAGTCTTTCTTACCTGTTCAACTTCATCTGGTGCAAACTTTGCTTTGTCAAATGCATCATAACTTTAGTGTCACAATTTTTTTTCTATCACATACTTTAAAGAATAAAATAAATAGATGTGAAAGGTAGAAAGACTAAAGTAAAAATACAATTTAAAATGTTAACAATAAAACAATAGATAAATGGGCATTGACTAAAACACAATTAATAAATTGAGTCTTATTTACATAAACATTTATTGAAAAAGGAAAATTAAACTGCTTAAAAAATCTCTGCATTAAAAAAAACAATGATTAAAATGGCAATTTAATGTAGGAATATAGAAACCTCAGACTAATGATGTAAATTGAGCCAGATAGGGTCTTCGGCTAAGCAGTTTTAGCTTTTTTTTTTTTTTTGACATCTTTCTCAAAAAAACTTGTGGTTATTGTGAGGTTATTCCTGACTGGTGTTATACCAAGACATTTTTTTCTGTATATAATTTTATTTAAGATTATAGTGGTTTCTCTAACTTTGGTCACTCTCCATAATTCTCTTAATACAATCATTAACAGACAACATAGGGTTAACAGTTGGCCCATACAGAGAGGGATGTGTTTTGAAATGGCTGCAAAAACAAACAGGAAGAGTGAATTATTACCTGGTCTAAAATTGAACTTCAGAATATTAATTGCAAATTCTTACTAACATTCCCTCTATTAGGTCTAGATAACTATCCTGTTACTGTTAGGTAGTTAGTCAGACATTAGCAACAAGGAGATGATAGTGGCAAAAAGACAAGTCACACCCCAGCCATCTGGGACCCTCTCCTGACCCCACCCAGAATGGGCGAATCTGTGGTCGGGTGGTGGGCAAACTTATCTTGATAAAGAGGGGTCACAGTAACATGACGGAACTTCTCTGGGCTGCACAAGCCCAGACTAGACAGGCATATAACCTATAGGAAACCCAAACTCATTATACCATCATTATAATAAAATCTGCATGTGGTTTTGCCCCCCCCCCCCCCCCTCCTGTGGGCTGTTCTTAGTGAATCAAGGCTAAGGGCATGAGCAATAATGAACTTGTTACGTAGCTCGGGACTGTCAATCAAATAATGATCCCCTGTCACTCACCCATGAGTGCACCCGGCCTCCTTGAAGAACAACTCCTTAAAAACACCCTTAAGCCTGTACAGGAGGGCTGGTTTCAGTTTGCAGAAACAGCCTGCTCTTCCTCTGAGAGTGTAATTATGCTTTAATAAAACTTTGCTTTGTGCTTAAGCCCAAAGTGGTAGTTTGCAGTTCTTTGCTTGCTATCAAAAGGACTGAAATTTCTGGTCCGGGTCTTCTGTTGACCTCCTCGGTTGAAGCTATTTTCACACAACACGTGCCAACCCAGTGACATTACAACCTCTGAAAAATCTTTAACTTGGAATTTTATGTAGACACTTCTGGTCCGGGTCTTCTGTTGACCTCCTCGGTTGAAGCTATTTTCACACAACACGTGCCAACCCAGTGACATTACAACCTCTGAAAAATCTTTAACTTGGAATTTTATGTAGACACTTCTGGTCCGGGTCTTCTGTTGACCTCCTCGGTTGAAGCTATTTTCACACAACACGTGCCAACCCAGTGACATTACAACCTCTGAAAAATCTTTAACTTGGAATTTTATGTAGACACTTAAATAGCTAAGGGTTACTCAATCACACCACCTTTTACACAAAGCAAAACTTCAACACATCTACACGTAGAGAGAAAAAAATCTCTAATGTGGAATCATTAACAAGCATTTCTGTGTCAGTAGGGGAGTGGTGATATGAATAGCCACAAGCATCTGTCTGACCTGATTTGACTTGTTTTTCTTTGTCTTCTAGGTGTAATGCCATATCCATCTATTCATTCATTTAATGCCTGGTGCTCTTCATGACCCACAAAGACCTACATCAGAATGGGCACATCATTCTTTTAGAAATTTAACATCAATAGCAAAGACACTTTTGTCTTCTTTGTCTATAATATTATGATTTAAGTGGAGAATCTTTATCAAAAGTTTCAGTATTCATAGTTGTCTATCTTCTTAATTGTATTGAACTAGCAGAGGTCTGATTCCCTTTAAAACACTGCCAAATGTTTGCCACTGCTGTCAGTTACCTGAGAATGTTTTCTTTGTATCTTTTCTGTATCCTTAAAACTGCTGTTTCTTAGTTTTTGAGAGAAAGAGAAAAGTCTCCAGAATACTTGAAATCCAGAAAAAAACTATCTCAACAAAAACAGCCAAATTTTACTGAATATTTACTCTCAGGAAATTTTCTCTGGCTTTAGAACATAAAATTTTAATTTTTATAATCCTGTGATACAGATATTATGTGACGTAAGTATTATTGTTCAACAGGTGAGAAAGATATATAAGTAACAGAACCCATACCCATTACCATTATCCAATATTGACTTCCCATTCCATTGGTGCTCCATGAAGTAATATCCATCACCTCAGTGGCTGCAACCAGAATAGAATGTGGCCCTATTTCATGATAACCATGGTGTATATATTATTTTTAAGTAAATGAAGTCTACAATCAAGCTCTTGTTAACCTTAAAAGATAAAACAGCCAGTGACTTTATTAGCAAAATGGGTTTATTAAGGAGCAGAAAGGAATTGCAATTTGGGACATGCAACTATGCACGTGGCAAACCATGTGCAATTCCATTAAAGCAAAGGAGACTCTTTTATAGAAGAGAGGAAGCTGGGTGGGGCTGTTTATAACAAAAAGCCCATTGAAGGAAACTGGGAGTTCAGAGCATAGTGGTTTTTCATTGGCTGAGTTGTGACAGTCTCTGATTGGCTGAGCTGTTGCCAGGCAAGAAGAAAATCTTCCTTCTACTAGTGGTAGTAGTGTCACTTCCTACTAAACATGCAAGGTGTGTCTCTTCTTATTGGGATCTGTACTGAGGTCAAGTGGTACTTGTGTGAGAGCTCCCCCCTTCTGGCCTCCTGACTCTATTTTAGCAAGGTTATTAATTTTCATACTCTCAACCTAACAAAGCTATTGGAAACACAGTTATGTTAATACAACATGACCAAGATTATAATACAATATATGCATCAAATATTGTAAGGGAACACAGACTCCTCTCAGCAAAAATATAAATATAACAAACTAAAAGTTAAATTAGTGCTGTTTATATTGTCTTTAGTTTTGAATCACTGTGAACCACTAATAATTCTAAATGAAATATTCAGTCTAGACCATGTCCTTCTTTATTATTTTGAGTGCCTTATTGTGTTTAAGTATTTCTTTGGCATTTTATCTCCTCACATGTATCTTATCATGATTTTTCCCTCCCAAAGGCCCACCCAGATCTTCAAGATAAAAAAGAAAAAAAAGAAGGAAAGAAAGCATATTTAAATGTATTTACAAAATAGGATATATGTACTGTTTTGATTATTTTAAATCTGTCTAAATGAAATTTATGGCATCACAAACCCATCACCCTATCCAAACTTTTGTTAAGAAGATATGCCAGTAGAACTGGTATTTTCCACTTTACGCAATTATCTAAAACTCCTTGAGCTTCAGTTTCTGGTGAAATTACATCTTATCCTAGGGAGTAAAAAGTTCTTTGTTGTTTTTGTCTCATGACCTCATTCTTCTCTATAGAAGACTTAGGGATTCATCATGAGACCCTTAGAAAAATGCAGCATTTATTAAACCTCTTGACCATAGTCCAGGTCTGAGAAACATATATAAGAAGACTTGGTTTATAAGGAAGGAAGAAGTCGTGATTCAAGCAAAGCTGAAGGGTAATTGACAAGTAATATGCAACCCATATAGACAGGGCCAAGAAGAGAGAAAGATCCAAGAGAGAGAATTACAGCTCAATGGGCTTAATCGTGGATGCTTAAATGTTGGAAAATAGACAGTGAGAAATTCATGTGAGTAAAAAACATTTTTACTTTTTACATTTTACATTTGAGCTGTGTTCAAATCTGAACATACATATATAGAATGGATTAACACATCAGATATGTGCCTTAGAGGGCCCATTGTTCTTTGGATATGGCTCACTAAAATGACTCTAGTTTTCATTCTTGGGATGATAATATATAATAGTGTGTTCTGCAGATTGTTCCTTAGCTGAAAACATTACATTGAAAATGGACAGAATATAAAGATTTTAATGATTAATGTTATGCTATATCTTTTTATTAATATTTTCATTGGAAATATCCTTATTTTGTGTTTATCATATTTTCCTAATTCTCTGCAATTATATGTATGGCTTTTTAAATCTGAAAAAAATACATGCTACTGAAAAATAGCTAGTATATACTTATGTTTAAACCTGCTAGATGAGGGAAATACTGAAAATGAAAGCAATAAAATAACTTTCTTATTTGGATAACTGAAAAATGACTAGCCCAAAGTGACTTTAATTTAGCAATTGTCCATATCTTATGTCCCTAATATTAAATATTTTTCTGTGTTCCTAAATATATACAGTTGTGAAAAATATGGACTATCATTAGTGTTGAAAAGTACCATACCTTTATTCAATAAAATATTGTGGAACAAATCACAAATTTTTTAAAAGCTATGGAATAAAAATGACTAAATAAAGAACTAAGTGACTGCATGAATGAATGAATAAGGTATTCTAGTTGTTAATACCTGACTTGAAAATAAATTACATAATGTATGGATTGTGCAGAAGGGAATGTTCCAAATAATTGAAGGAATTTAGGTTTTCCTTGTGACTGACCTCAATTATTCTGAAGTGAGAAATTCCCACAGAAGGCACGTCCATAAAGCCATCATGCTTTACTTACTTCTTAAAGTTTGGGAAAATGGTGCCTCTTCTGGCCTGCCACACAGGTTTTAGTGTACCTTATGGCATATAGACAGAATTGATAAAGTCATTAAATTAGATTCATAAATTCAGAGTTTTGAGGCTAAAAGTGTATTTTAGAAATCATTTAATCTAATATCCCTCATCTGTTGGATCAAAAAGCAGAGGCATAAATATTAACATATTTCCTCAGTTTACACAATGACTTAACTATGAGCTTTGGTTAGAATCTTGCACTATTTCCATTCAACCATTGTTCCCTACACTACAATGAAACTATTTCCTTAAGGACACACAGACACACATTGGCAGGATAAAAATACATAAACTGATCTTCAATTTTATTTAAAAATGATTAATTTGACCAAAACACTATTTAATCAAACATAATAAACCAGAAAAAAAATGGAAAAAATATTGATATCTGGTGTATGTATTAACAAATATATTACCTTATATTTAACCCATTACCACTCTCACTTATGTTTTGTAGTTATAATGCATAACTAAAATTGAGATATAACATTCAAATAAAATGTTATGATAAGGAAAAAAAAATCTAACAAATACTTATAATCTTGAGAACTACAGAACTTCCAGCAGGTAGTGACTGTGTTCAAAGCTCTGTAGAGTGACCTAACCAAAGTTTAAAGCAGCTTAAAGCCTTGCCTCAAGGATGACCCCAGGTCTCCCAACCCCACTCCAATTCCTGCCTGAGAAGGTTCAATGCTACCAGGAAAATTTGCTGTTTGTTCCAGCTAAAACTTGGTGAAAGCCAGATCAACCTCTGAACCCCCTCTTGGAGCAGTTACTTTAGAAATCTAAATCTTGCAATTTTAAATCTTTCTCTGTCTTTTCAGATGTAAATCTATCACCCAAAACTGTTTCCTCAAGGACCTGGAGAACTGTCTCTTTGAAATGCAAACATTCAGGGAGAGGACTCTCAGAATCTCTCTCCCAGTCCCAGGGGGAGGATCTGGGGACCTTGCTTCAATTACCTGCTGTCATAAAGATACAATAGGGATCCTTGTTTCAGTTACCTCCTTCCATAAAGACAGAAGTTTGTTTCTCCTCTGACTAAAAGCCAGTTAACAAAAACTAGTAGGTAGTCACGTGGACTAATACCTCTTAACAACTTTCAGTGCCTCTCCCTTAGCACAGGCCAGTCTTAAAAGGTTTCCAGGCTTTTTTTCCACAGCTTTGAGTTCAATTCACACTGGATCCTCTTTCCTATTGCAAAAACTAGTGTCCAGTTTTGTTTATAATTGACAATATGTTACTAGGTGGCTGGAGTTGGCAAATAAATCTCAGACTATGGGTGATTGAGTGAGGTCATCTCATTGTAACTGTTTCAGGAGGAGTATCAAGACCTACACAGCATTATGATGCCATCCACATGAACTCCATTTCATACTATATTTTGTGATTAAATTTTTTAAACATAAATGTTTAATTATTAAACAGCTTTAGTGTAGCTGGAGTTGATGCCGAAAACAGAAGGATTGACTTCTTAAACCTGTTCCATTTTACTAAAAAAGAAAATCCTCCCTAACTTTTTAAGGCAGGTAGTACCTACTCTAAATCTTCAAAGTCCAAGTGGATTAAATGTGTGATATCTTTGTTATGAATGATAGGAGTCCAGAAAACTATGGCTAACTAGAGTGTACAAGTGCTATTCCAACAACATTCAAATTTAGAATAATAAAATTCCAACTAACATGCAAGTTAATTTTGAGCCTTACATGGCTATGTTTTTACCCACGGTTTATGATAATAATTTTATTATATGAATGAAAAAATACTGCTTGTGGTCATTAGTGTGCTTATAGGTCTATTAAATCCCGTGACATGTCTTTGTATGTTTATAAAACAGTTTCTGTTTTAATTGAGTTGAATTGACATTTAAAAATGAAACAAAGTTTTAAATCTGGTGTGTTTATAAATTTAGCTTCTATATATGCTATATTTGAAGAAATAATGTGTTTCTTTATTTTATTTAATGTAATCAAATTTCAGGGCTTTCTTATTTCCCTGGATTTTCAAAGGTAAACAGAAGCTATAACTATATCAGATATTAAGAATAAGGGTATCTGGTACAATTTGGGAGTTTTGAATGTATCAGATATAAAGCCAATAACAATAAAAACTTTTACTAAAATTGTACTCTCAGAAATTTAAGTAACTAATATCAAATTAAAAACAAATTTTAAACATTAATTCAACTTTCAGTCTCTCCACCTTCGGTGTAAATTAAATCACATAGATATATTTTTTTCTAATAGTTAGGAACAAGGAATTGTGAGGTTTGTACACATTTATTTTAATTTTGTTTGAAAGGAAAAAGTGTTGAATTTCAAGGTTGTACCAGGAAACCCAATGTCAAGAAAAAGACTGTGCCAGGATTTAGGAGAGAGACTACGTGAACCAAATACAAGAAGGAGCCAAAGGCAAACAATCTACTTGATAATTTCCCAATGCAAGTCCTAGATATAAACTTTGCCTTGTTAACTGCACTGAACAATATCATCAGAAGGGCTAGGGATTCTGAGGCTCATGGTCACTTAACACCAATTTATGTGAAGTATTTACTGAGAGCCTATGATATTCAAGATCTTAATGCTTTGTACAAAGTCTGAAAAGTGCTATTAAAAGAAGCTAAAACATTTACACAAAGAAGTAGGATGAAGGACCATATGTGAATAATTAGTTTTCTTACTTTTATTTCTAAGTTCATCCATTTTCTTTCTCCCATGTAGAGCATTCAGAAATGTTGAAAAAAATTGGAAACTCATCCCTCTCCACCCCCATACCTTGCAGAGATCGATTCACCTTCCCTGGAAGCCTTGGTGGATAACAGGGAGAAAAGCTATAATGTGAGTAGCTGTGGAACCATTACACAGTAGCCAGGCATGAGGAAAATGCTGGGATTCAAGGGACGTTTAGGTTACTAGCAAGACATATTTAGATTACCCAAGAAAATGTTGAAGTGATACAAAAAGGCTTTAGTAAATAATACCATCTAAACTGAAAAATCTAGGATGCGTCTATATAGATACCTAAATTCTAAACAATGGAGTTTACAAAGGAGTAGAACAATTTGATGGACTTAGTAAGAAAAGATTTGGAAAATATTCAAACAACAGAAACAACAGTTAACCTTAGAGAGGCTTTTTCATGAATAACTTGTCTCAAAAAGAGATCTAGGACACTGGAAATAAGTATACTGGAGAAATACATTATTATATGCGATTTAAATAGCAGTGTGACTGATTTGAAGGTAGCTTTCACCAATTTTATGCTTCTCATATTAAAACACTGAGGAAAAATCTGAATGACCATTTATTCAATTCACAACCAAATTAAAATGTATAGAGCCAATGTGCCCTAAAAATAATCACACTGAATTAACATTTAATGATTTGAAATCAAAGGGTGGCTTTTAAATAGAAAAATCTGCATTCAATTACAAAATTGGAACACACCTAGTTGACTTATTTTCTCCTGAATTATAATCTTCATAGAATTTTCTGTTTTAAATTGACTGACAGAATCGAGAAAACCGATGTTATGAATGAAAAGATGCAGAGAAAAAAAGCCATTTTTATTCTATCAATAGAAGTCCAAAAGGATAGAGTAAATAAAACTAGCTCTAGTAGGATAAACTATTGATGTAATTAAGATCTGGTAAAAATGGAGGCAATCAAGGTATAAATGAACCTATTTGTTTAATTCACCTGGATGCAGTTTGCATATGTGTCTTTTTTCCTTCTTTCCTTCTTTCTCCTTTCCTTCTTCCTTTCTTTCTTCCTTCCTTTCTTCCTTCCTTTCTTTCTTTCTTTTTCTTTTTAAAATAACAGCTTTATTGACATATAATTCACACATCATAAAATTCCCCCATTTTAAATTATACAATTCACTGATTTTTTTACTCTAGGATTGTAATACATTTTTTTGAGTTATACATATACATGCATCTATTTTTTTTGAAATTCTTTTCCCATTTAGGTTGTTACATAATATTGAGCAGAGTTTCCTATGCCATACAGTAGGTCCTTGTTGGTTATCCATTTAAAATACAGCAGTGTGTACATGTCAATCTCAAACTCCCTAACTTTTTTATTTCCTTTTCATAGAAAAAGAAAATGTTCCAACATTAGTTAGAACATATAAATGAAACAAATAAAACCTATGTAATGACACATCATTTATATTTATACCTAATATAATATCAAACATGATATTTAGACATGTTTCTGTTCACTAATATAACAAATTATCACGTTTGGTGATTAAGCCCTTGAAAAAGGGTTGGTCTAAATTACGATGTTCTAGATGTTTAAAAAATACATGATATGCTAGAAGTACACAAATAATCAAAGAAGAAAGAGAATGTAAAGTGTCAATAATGATTTTTATATTGATTACATACAGAAAGGATAATATTTTGGCTCTATTGAGTTAAATATATTATTAGATCAATATTACCTATTTTATTTTACACCTTTAAATATGGCTAATGGAAAAATTTAAGTTAAATATGTGGTTCACATTATACTTCTACTGGACATTATTGCATTATAGTGCTAGGATATTAATTATGTTAGCATAAATTTTAAAAATGAAAATGGTTGTTATTCTAGAGTCAATTTGAGGTGATTCAGGACATAGATCTAATCTGATATTTACAAATCTTGAATAATATAGCAAAACATATGGACAATAGTTAGTATAAGAAATGATTTTGAAGTTACCTAAAAGGAGATATGCATGTAGCATTATATTTCAAAAATTTATATAATGTATGAATAGTAGATATTACCCAAATTAGGAAGCAGGGTTGGATTTTTAGCACTTGGAGTTTAAGTGTAATAAAGAGAATTATAGAAACATCGATGATTTCAAAATCTATGAAGCAGATGTTCCAAAGCTTGACTTCTTAGTTCCTTTCCCTTTTCCCCATCAGTAAGGGTGTTTTTCTCTACCCTCACTTCAACCACCCACTATCTTAATCATAGCCCACACATTTTTTCTGCAATAACTTCAATATTCTCCTCCCATAATCTTGGTTCCATTCACTTTGCTCTCTGACTACCTCATCCTAGTGTTCCAGTTTCTCCCTGCAATGCCCTAATTACTATACACTGGAAACTAAAACCATGGATCTAACCACCCTTCTATAGGCACCAGTTTCATTTCTTCCCATCTTACACAACTTAAAGTTCAGGATAAATCACTAAAATCACTTCCCTGTTAATGATCTTCTTTTCAATCTCAGTGAGGAAAGTAAAGCTTTCTCCAAGCCTCCACTGCCATAACAATCTTTTACATTGTGTTGAAAATTGATGGTTCCCGTCCTCTGGGTGTTTGTCTCTAAAGTTCTGTAACACCATTTTTCTTCAGGGAGTAGTAAGGGACTTGCCAAATAGCAACTGCTCAAATATTTGTTAAGCAAATGAGAAAATAAAAGGACAAACAACAGAGGTATTTTTCCTCCTTATTTCACCAAATAAATTTCCTTTGTATTTGCAAAACAAAACATTACCAATTTCTACTTGATTTTCTTTTCAAGAATTTATTTTTCTTTCAAGAACCTTTTATTTGTTTATTTTTAGTCACAAATGGATAAGTTGCTACTTAAAGAGAGCAATCATTAATTTAAAATAACGTAAGAAAAATGATATGTGAAGTTGATATACTATTTATACTATTTTAATTAAACAATGTTCTCACACAGTATTTTAACTTGTTGAATTGACTGTTTTCTTGATTTGATATCAGTTTTATGAATTTTGTGATTTTTTTTTATATTATTACTCAGGTGGAAATGTTTTACTTTACCACCTGTTTGAATTTGTTTCCCTTTGCTAAAATAAATCTTTTTTAAAAATTACACTTATTGACACATAATTTTCACACTACTCCCAGAACTAAATGGTAAATAAATATGACTTCCTTCTTGACACATCGTCCATAATGAGCTTCATAAATTAAAAATCAAAGTCCTTGAGTCATTCAATGTAAGAATTTCCAGAGACAAGAGAAATTATCTTTTTCGGTTAGTTGATACTAATTTGTCACAACAAATTCAACAAAATGTTAGATATTTATGTGCATTTATTGAAAGATTGTCATTGAGTGTTTCAAAATTTGTTTAAAAGCACATAATTTTAGATACAGAACATAACTTTAATATCACTTTGTCCATGATGTTATGTGTGTCCAAAGCTTTGCTCATTAAGTAGACAAGTAATGCTAAGTGCTATATCCCATAAACTAAAACCAAAGTTCTTTTACTGAAAATTTGTTGTAACAATTATCTACATTAGTCAGGAATTTGCTGTTAAAAATTTGCTTTTAGAATACATATGTCTAAGAACCAAAAGGAGTTAACCTATTCTTTAATTCAATATAATTATACTAGTATTTAGAGAGAGGTTCTGTGTGAAAGTTAGTAGGCTCAGTGCTGAGAATGAAGGAAATCACCCAATCACCCTGGTTCCTGCCCTCAAGGAACTTATAACCCTGTTTGGCCTCAAAGAAGATATTTACAATTAGCCTGCAATTCCAAAAATTAAAAGAAACTGACTATATTCAATAAAAAGTAGATGATTTGCCTCAAAATCCTTTATTTGACCAACGCTTTGGGACTATTTCTGCATTCAGTTTTTAATAGTGACTCAAATTCAATTAGTGACACAAATTTTAATAGTGACTCAAATTCATTCATTTCATAGAATGAAACTTTAAATTAGGCAGACATAAGTTTAAAAAGGTTCCTGCAACTTGGCTCTGGGTAAAATGTTAACCTCTTTTCAATCTTGTTTTCTTAATTTTTAAAGTGTAAATAAAAAACACTCTTTCAGGGTAGCTGTAACATTTTTACCTAAGGTTTTCATGGGCCATACACAGTACTTGGAAGACATATGGCATTCAAAATATGGTAGCTATTTCTCTGGTGTTACATTTATGTGGTAACAAATGCATGTTGTTAAGTTTCTTAGATACATAGAACTTAAAATAGAAAAAAAAAAAGAGAGAGAAAGACAAACAGGTTTTCAAAATGTAATCAAATTATATCAAATAACACTTGAGTGCTTGAGAGAACTAGGATAAAAACAACAACAAAAGTAGTTTAGATTTAAGAGAGAGAAAAAAATCCTTTCCTTAAGGGATTCTCAGTGACCCCCTTACTACTTGAAGAATCAAATAAAAATCCATATAAGTCACAGAATTGTGCAGGTAGAAATTACTTCAGAAATTATATAATACAAGTCTCTTGTTTTACAGCTAGGGAAGCCAAGGTCAAGAGCCCTTGAATTAATTACAATAGTCAACAGAGTAAATGAGTTGAAGACTTTCTCGCTTCCACACTCTCTGCCAAGACCTCTTTTAAGACAATAAACTACCTCACTTGAAAATACATATTCTCAAACATAGATATACAACCTAAACCAGGAAAGAGAAAAGAGCAGGAATGCTATAAAAAGCTGAAATAAGAAGCTTAAATATAACTTACATGTAAAACATAGGTAATCATAAGCCCCATATTGCTCTATTTATCTTTACTATTCTTTCCAAATGGAATGTATATACTTATCCTAATTATTTTATTAAGATTATTTTAAAAAGTTATTTACTCATTTATGAATGTGATTTTTTTCAGACCATTTATTTAGTCACTGCAATTATTTATGCTTAATATATAATCAAAGAACCATTATTCCCTACTGACAAAGTCTCTGAATTGCCAATAATAACCAGTCTTTTTGTGCCAGTCTTAAAATGGTGATTTACCATACATGTATACCATATTTATAATTAAAGTACATGTGAAAATGTAGGACATCCTTGTTAATGAAGTACTTTATTCAAAATTTATAAATGTGATACTGAATATCTGTTATGTCCTAATCTATGGTAAGGAGTGAAGTAAATATACAGACTCAATTAAAAATCACATCTTGATTTAAATTTTTTTAAAAATACCCTTTTATCTACCACATTTATTTACAATAAATATAACAATGGGGACATTAAATCATCAGTATAATTCTACTGGTTTGAAAAAAATTTAAAGCATTCGTGTGTATTTGATATAAAACTTTAAAAAATTTACTAGATTTTTAACTTTTTTAGAGTAGCTTTAGGGTCACAGAAAAATTGAACAGATGGTACAGAGATTTCTCATATACCCCCTGCCCTCAGGCATGCATAACCTCCCCCATTATCAACATCCTCCTCCAGAGCAATACATTTGTTACAATTGATGAACCTCCACTGACACATCATTATCACCCAAAGCCCATAACTTACATTACAGTTCACTCGGTGTTATTCTCTAGGTTTGGACAAATGTAAAATAACCAGGCTAAAAATCCTCTGTGCTCTACTTATTCATTCCTTCCTCCTTCCTAACCTGTGGTAACCACTAAACCTCATACTGTTTCCATAGTTTTGCCTTTCCTAGAATGTTATATAGTAGAGATCATACACTATGTAGCCTTTTCAAACTGGCTTCTTTCACTTATTAATATAGTGAAGGTGAGGAAAAATAATTTCCCCTCTACACTTCTAGGTTCTTAACTAAGACACTCCATATAATAATAGACAGATTAACAGGAGAAAAGCAAACAGAAGTTTAATAACATGTATAACCTCCTGTACACATGGGAGATTCCCAGGAAAACTGAGTAACTTCCTGAAATGGCCCAACCCATAACTTTAAATACTATCTCAAAGACAAATAAGACATTGTGAGGGGGAGAGCCAGGTTTTCAGGAAAAGTGCAGGAAACAAAGTTATATTGTTATATAGGTTTAAGTCCTTACCTTCTTCTTTGGAAAGTTTCTAGAGAATTGGTCATCCTCCTCTTCTTGGTACAGAAAGGGAGACATTCTGAAAAATAGAGGTTTCCATATAAATGAAAATGTCTCTCACAAAAGCACAACTTCTACTCAGTTGACAGTGTTTTTCCTGTCTGCAGTTTCTTAAAAACAATCAGCCTAAAATAGTTTTTATGCCAAAGAGACATATTCTAGGGTATCACATTCTGCTTCCCTTCATTACATTTACGTTTCCTCCATAAGTTTTCATGGCTTGATAACTCATGTCTTTTTAGCACTGAATAATATCCCATTGTTTGGATGTACCACAGTTTACCTACAAAAGAACATCTTGACTGATTCCAAGTTTTGGTAGTTACGAATAAAACTGCTAAAAAGACCCATATGCAGCTATCGTGTGAACATAAGCTTTCAATTCCTTGGGGTAAGTACCTAGAAGTACAATCGCTGGATCATGGTAAGATGTACCACATAGTAAGATTGTGGTAAGTATATATTTAATTTCATAATAATCTTTTAAATAAAATAGCTTGGGCTTATTAAAGGAATCCTAAATAGTGTTTTTTAGAAGAGAATAAAAGTTTTTGTTTCCTCTTTCTTTTATCACATCCTATTGAAAAACAAAGACATAACAGAAAGTGAGAGAGCTGCTCTCTAGAGATGATGAACTTTTTTGGTTGATAAAAATCACTTGATCTTCTGTCAAACTTGTGCTGATAACTAAATTGCCTGGCATTAAATTGTATGTTATTCTTTTCCCTAGATATAAATTGTTTGAATAGTCTCATGGATTAAATATTATTCAGCAGAAAATAGCACAGAGAT
>NW_020173488.1:1261129-1369185 GCF_003031525.2 Neophocaena asiaeorientalis asiaeorientalis | reverse complement strand
TATCTATATCTATATATCTATATCTATCTATCTATCTATCTATCTATCTATATATATATATATATATATATATAGAGAGAGAGAGAGAGAGAGAGAGAGAGAGAGAGATGCCCCCAAATTATTCACATAATATATGTGTCCTACTCTAGGCTCTTTCAAAGGAATATAACCTGGAACTGCATAAATCATAACATAAACTCAGGTCTGATAAGTCTGATAAGTAATACTCATAAAGGATTAACTAAAGGATACATAATTCACCCATTCCTGCAATTATCTAATTTTTATTGCAGGATCTAGGTGGATCACTAGAGAATTATATTATCATCTGGGTTTTTTGCATCTTCCTCAAATCTAAACATTTTAAATAAACTTTCTTTTAATAAAAGTCATCCTCTTTCTGTTACAGAGCCATTAAAATATCCATAAAACTAAAAACTATGTCTGTTTTAGTATAGTTATTCAATGTGTGTGTTTTTATATACATATATGTGTGTATGTGTCAGTTAGGAAGATTTTTTCCCTCAGAATTAAGTATTAGAAAAAGCATTGTCCTCCTAGGAAGCTGGTAGTAACTGGTTAGTATCATGCATTGTCAACATATATAATTTTATTTTTTACATTTTGCTCTAGTACTTAGTAAGCTCATATTATGCTTATTTTTTAGCTCAAAATATATTGTGCAGTACAAGATAATATGAGCTTCTATTAAGTCTCTTCTGATTCATATAATTTATAAATTAATTAATAGTTTCAATTTGCCCTAAATATTATTTTTCATCTTCACAGTAATTATATTTAAGTGCTTATGATTTTATGGTTAACATCTGGATGTTTGCTTTATTCAAGGAAAGAAAATTTTAATAAATACAATTTCAAAAGCAAATGGTTTGATCAAAATGTACTTACCCACTTAGTATCCACAGTAAATATTTTAAGACTGAAAGCATCATATATTTTATCTTCTCAGTATATACCCATTGATAATTTTGACAAAATTATTTAAATTGCAAAATGTTTGAATATTGATCAAATACTCTTTTCAAGAAGAATGGCACTGACAGAGTAGTCAAATTAACTTCATGCTTGTACACCAGAGATTTACACTGACTTACTCAAAAAAATGCTAAACTTACTTAAGCTAGAAAATGCCCATTATTCATTATACTTCCTGTGCAATACATAATATTTTGCACAAATAGGGGTTTCAAATATATGTTGAATATATACTAAAGTGATGAGCTATATTATCTGTTTTCAGTTTATTTTAGGATGAGGTTGAGCGATAATAATCTGTGATATTTGAATACATTACAAAAAATAACACAAAATATTTCACTGGCATATTTATTTATGTTATAAAATTCTTTGATTTATATTTTTACCTCACAGAGAGATTTATGATGTGTCAAGTACCTAATTTTTAATAATAAACTTATTTCTTGATATATTTTAATTTGGTAGCTTTTACTCAGTTGATATATTTAATGATCTACAATTATCTTAGTTTTCTTTGTTTTGTATCAAGTGATCAAGATAGTCAAGGTAAAAAAAAATGCTATGGAAATTATGTGTTTAAAATATCTTATAATACTGTATTTATTTAATTGTACTTAGTCCTTTACACTTATCCCTCTTTGTATAATTTGTATACTGTAAAAATTGAGTTTTAATGCAAAATTATAAACCATATAATGTATTAACAAACACACACCTTTACCTAATCCTCTACTTAGCTAAATAGATGGAGTTTTAAACATTATGAAATATTAAATTTTCAACAAAAATAAAATGACTTTAAGTGATATAGTTGAAGCAGCAATCATCTTAGCAGATGAATCTAGCCAGGAAAGGTCAAAAGGCATGAGAATAATAACTTGCATGTAAAAAACTATTGACATAATAACCTCTAGTAAAATAATCAAGAAATTTCATCATAATATCCCTATTTCTTAAGGTAATAGATTTGTGAGGAATATATATGCTGAAAAGTATTATTAGTTGCTCACATATCTAAGAACTTAGAAAATAACTTAGCTTTTACCTAGAGTTTGCTCTAAAATCCCAGATTAAATTCTCAATAGACTTTCAAGAGACAAGAATCTTGATGTGGTGAAGGATGGGAGCAAACAATACATTCAATCATCACTACTCTGGAAGAGCTAAAGGAAACTCAATCACAAGCCTGGAAGACTCTTCACAGAGGGCATCTGAGAAGGTTGTTTAGATGTAGCCTCCTTAATGAATGGAATCATGGACCATGTCTTTCTTAGACAATTATAATCATTGAAAGTACCATAGCTCAAAATATCTTGATTCATAAAAATAATTATTATTCAAGATATTTTTGCTGAGTATATAGCATGTGATACTTTTTGTGAAATATGGTCTAAGTCCTTCAATTATTAATGAAATTATCAGATATATGGAGGGATAAAGTGTATTGTACAGATAGTATAGAGAAGAGACATCATAAAAGATGTAGGATGTTGGCTTTCTCATAAAGGATGAACGGAAGGTATAAATGAATGGAAGGCAAAAATCTTTGCAGCTTTCCACTGCAAAGGAAAACTCTTGACCAGTGGGCAGAATTTAATAAATAAAATAAAATAACACAAAATATAATATAAAATAAAATATATGCATGGGTTTTAAATTTACTATTTGGAAATGAAGAATAAAAATATGTCCATCGTGGAGAAAGATTTAGATATACTTTAAAATCAAACTATTTAAATCTTGTTGGAATACATCATTTCAAAATGTTTGGGAGATTTATTTTTAACAGTCCTTTCATGGAAATCTCACATAATTTTTGAAATTATTGAAGTCCTAATTATAAAGATACTATTTGGTTTATGTAACAGAGTAGTGAAGGGATAGATATTAAAGTAAGTTGGGGCCAAATTATGAAAAACCTAATGTCTGGGGAATCTTTATGTTAAACTAAAGTCAATGAGCTCCTGCTGAAAGATTGGATAATGCCTATGGCATAATCAAGTAAAATTTGAAATTTAACTCAAAGACTAATCTGTCAGAGGCAAATATATTATGTGATGATGGTGAGAAAATTGGAGAATTAAAAACAAAAACAAAAACACTTTAATTGGAATCTGAAGGCCGGTGGTTGGAGTCTGGTCTGTCAATATGTTATCTGGTCAAATTATCTGAACTAACTTTTGTACTGAGATTATCTTTCTAGCTATATTAAAAGTTAGCATCAAATGGAACAATCAGAGCACACTCTGTAAAGTTTATGTTCATGTATAAATATTATGTATAGTTTGATGGAGGTGGATAATATATGAATAGCGATTTAAAAAATTAGTTTGTTACAGGGACCATATCAATAGAGCTTGATGGTTAACTAGATAAGGTGGAAAGGAGAAAAGGAAGATGGAAAGAATTATTAGTAAGAAAGAATATTAGTAAATTTATCCTCAGATGTAAAATAAGAATCTACAGTTAATATAGTTGGTCACTCATCCATGACTACTAAATGTACTGTAATCTCAGTTCAAAATTACATAACAAGATAAATTATATCCTCCATTTTCATCAATATAGTGAGGAAATGGTCTGGCCATAATTGGAGATTTTCAGAAAGTAGCTTCTCAGAAGGAAAAAAAAATTGGTTTGGACTGCCCTCTTAAGAATGCAGAGTGATTTGGGGGTCATGTGGTATCCGGTAGCTCATAAGACTTGCTTACTCATTCTTAATTCAAGTTGCCATCTTCATGCAGATTTCCTTGATTCACCTTTCTTTTTTTTCTCTAGTAGTATTGGTTTCATTGAAAAAAAATAGCTTCTTTGTTTTATAAGGAATTATGAAGAACATTCATAAATTTTAATGATAAATTTAAACTGTGAAGAAGGTGCTTACATTGGAAAAATGGCAATGTACAACAACAACAACAAAAAGATGAAATGCTGCAAGACTAACCAAAGAAAAACCTCTCAAGTTTTGCTTGGTAGCTATGGATACTTTTGGTTCCAAAATTATGAAAAACCTTGACAGTGAAATCGGAAAGGGTGGGGGATGGGAAGTGGAGGAGTATTCATAAAGGAAGGACTTAAACTGAAAGCCCTTTATGATTCCACCTCTACTATTCCAGTAGTATTTTAGTGGGTCCACAAAGTAAGCAAAAGGAGGACTATCTAATCTTATAATAAATTAGTATAATATTACAGAACTGTGGCCAGTTATTGCAAAGTTTGCACTTCATCCTTAATTTCAAAACTACTATAACTATCATAATCTGAATTTAGAATTTTTATTACTAAGCCTATCATAAAAAGAAAACACATCTTGAAGATTATATATACACACATACATGTATATAGACATATATATTAATATGTCTATATGTGTCATACATATATAAAAAATAGAGCAAACTGTAATTTTATTTTGAATTTTACTTTATTTTTTATGCATGTTCTTATTAATCCATTTAAAACATATTAGTGTATATAAGTCAACTCCAATCTCCCAATTCATCACACCACCACCACCACTCCTGCCACTTTCCCCTCTTGCTGTCCATACACTTTTTGTCTACATCTGTGTCTCTATCTCTGCCCTGCAAACAAGTTCATCTGTACCATTTTTCTAGATTCCACATATATACATTAGTATACAATATGTGTTTTTCTCTTTCTAACTTACTTCAGTCTGTATGACAGTCTCTAGATCCATCCATGTCTCTACAAATGATCCAGTTTTCTTCTATTTTATGGCTGAGTAGTATTCCATTGTATATATGGACCATATCTTCTTGATCCATTTGTCTGTTGATGGGTATTTAGGTTGCTTCCATGACCCGGCTATTGTAAATAGTGCTGCAATCAACATTGTGGTACATGACTCAATTTTTTAAAATTTTATTTAATTAATTTTTTTATACAGCAGGTTTTTATTAGTCATCAATTTTATACAAATCAGTGTATACATGTCAATCCCAATCACCCAATTCAGCACATCATTATCCCCACCCCTCAATGGCTTTTCCCCCTTGGTGTCCATATGTTTGCTCTCTACATCTGTGTCTCAACTTCTGCCCTGAAAACCAGTTCATCTGTACCATTTTTCTGGGTTCCACATACATGCGTTAATATACAATATTTGTTTCTCTCTTTCTAACATACTTCACTCTGTATGACAGTCTCTAGATCCATCCACGTCTCAACAAATGACTCAATTTCATTCCTTTTTATGGCTGAGCAATATTCCATTGTATATACGTACGACAACTTCTTTATCCATTCATCTGTCAATGGGCATTTAGCTTGCTTCCATGACCTGGCTATAGTCAATAATGCTACAATGAACATTGGGATGCATGTGTCTTTTTGAATTATGGTTTTCTCTGGGTATATGCCCAGCAGTGGGATTGCTGGATCATATGGTAATTCTATTTTTAGTTTTTTAAGGAACCTCCATACTGTTCTCCATAGTGGCTGTATCAATTTACATTCCCACCACCAGTGCAAGAGGATTCCCTTTTCTCCACACCCTCACCAGCATTTGTTTGTAGATTTTCTGATGATGCCCATTCTAACTGGTGTGAGGTGATACCTCATTGTAGTTTTGATTTTCATTTCTCTAATAATTAGTGTTCTTGAGCAGCTTTTCATGTGCTTCTTAGACATCTGTATGTCTTCTTTGGAGAAATGTTTATTTAGGTCTTCTGCCAATTTTTGGACTGGGTTTTTTTAATATTGAGCTGCAAGAGCTGTTTATATACTTTGGAGATTAATCCTTTGTCTGTTGATTCATTTGCAAATATTTTCTCCCATTCTGAGGGCTGTCTTTTCATCTTTTTTATGATTTCCTTTGTTGTGCAGAGGCTCTTAAGTTTCCTTAGGTCCCATTTGTTTATTTTTGTTTATATTTCCATTACTCTAGAAGGTGGATCAAAAAAGATATTGCTGTGATTTATGTCAAAGAGTGTTCTTCCTATGTTTTCCTCTAAGAGTTTTATAGTGTCCAGTCTTACATTTAGGTCTTAAATCCACTTTGGGTTTATTTTTGTGTATGGTGTTAAGGAGTGTTCTATTTTCATTCTTTTACATGTAGCTGTCCAGTTTTTCCAGCACCACTTATTGAAGAGACTGTCTTTTATCCATTGTATATCCTTGCCTCCTTTGTCATAGATTAGCTGGGCATAGGTGTGTGGGTTTATCTCTGGGCTTTCTCTCTTGCTCAATTGATCTATGTTTCTGTTTTTGTGCCAGTAGCATTTTGTCTTGATTACTGTAGCTTTGTAGTATAGTCTGAAGTCAGGGAATCTGATTCCCCCAGCTCCGTTTGTTTACCTCAAGAGTGCTTTGGCTATTTGGGGTCTTTTGTGTCTCTATACAAATTTTAAGATTTTTTGTTCGAGTTCCATAAAAAATGCCGTTGGTAATTTGATAAGTATTGCATTGAATCTGTAGATTGCTTTGGGTAGTATAGTCATTTTCACAGTGTTGATTCTTCCAATCCAAGAACATGGTATATCTCTTCATGTGTTGGTATTGTCTTTAATTTCTTTCATCGGTGTCTTATAGTTTTCTGCATACAGGTCTTTTTTCTCCCTAGGTAGGTTTATTCCTAGGTATTTTATTCTTTTTGCTCCAATGGTAAATGGGAGTGTTTCTTTAATTTCTCTTTCAGATTTTTCATCATTAGTATATAGGAATGCAAGAGGCTTCTGTGCATTAATTTTGTATCTTGCAACTTTACCAAATTCATTGATTAGCCTTAGTAATTTTCTGGTGGCATCTTTAGGATTCTCTATTTATGGTATCATGTCATCTGCAAACAGTGACAGCTTTACTTCTTCTTTCCAATTTGTATTCCTTTTATTTCTTCTTCTTCTCTGATTGCCATGGTTAGAACTTCCAATACTATGTTGAATAATAGTGGCGAGAGTGGACATCCTTGTCTTGTTCCTGATCTTAGAGGAAATGCTTTCTGTTTTTTTACCATGGAGAATGATGTTTGCTGTGGGTTTGTCATATATGGCCTTTATTATGTTGAAGTAGGTTCCCTCTATGCCCACTTTCTGGAGAGTTTTTTATCATAAATGGGTGTTGAATTTTGTCAAAAGCTTTTTCTGCATCTATTGAGATGATCGTATGGTTTTTATTCTTCAATTTGTTAATATGGTGTATCACATTGATTTATTTGCATATATTGAAGAATCCTTGCATCCCTGGGATAAATCTTACTTGCTCATGATGTATGATCCTTTTAATGTGTTGTTGGATTCTGTTTGCTGGTATTTTGTTGAAGATTTTTGCATCTATGTTCATCACTGATATTAGCCTGTAGTTTTCTTTTTTCGTGAAATCTTTTTCTGGTTTTGGTATCAGGATGATTGTGGCCTCATAGAATGAGTTTGGGAGTATTCCTTCCTCTGCAAATTTTTGGAAGAGTTTGAGAAGGATGGGTGTTAGCTCTTCTCTAAATGTATGATAGAATTCACCTGTGAAGCCATCTGGTCCTGGGCTTTTGTTTGTCGTATGATTTTAAATCACAGTTTCAATTTCAGTGCCTGTGATTGGTCTGTTTATATTTTCTATTTCTTCCTGATTCAGTCTCGGAGGGTTGTGCTATTCTTAGAATTTGTTCATTTCTTCCAGGTTGTCTACTTTATTGGCATATAGTTGCTTGTAGTAATCTTTCAAGATCCTTTGTATTTCTGCAGTGCCAGTTGTTACTTATCCTTTTTCAATTTTAATTCTGTTGGTTTGAATCATCTCCCTTTTTTTCTTGATGAGTCTGGCTAATGGTTTATCAATTTTATTTATCTTCTGCAAGAACCAGCTTTTAGTTTTATTCATCTTTGCTATTGTTTTCTTCATTTCTTTTTCATTTATTTCTGATCTGATCTTTATGATTTCTTTCCTTTTGATAAATTTGGGGTTTTTTTGTTGTTGTTCATCTTTCTCTAATTGCTTTAGGTAAGGGTTAGTTTGTTTATTTGAGATTTTTCTTGTTTCTTGAGGTAGGATTGTATTGCTATAAACTTTCATCTTAGAACTGCTTTTGTTGCATCTTGTAGGTTTTGGACATCATGTTTTCATTGCCATTTGTTTCTAGGTATTTTTTGATTTCCTCTTTGATATCTTTGGTGATCTCTTGCTTATTTAGTAGTGTATTGTTTAGCCTCCATTTATTTGTATTTTTACAGTTTTTTTTCCTGTAATTGATATCTAGTCTCATAGCGTTGTGGTTGGAAAAGATACTTGATATGTTTTTAATTTTCTTAAATTTACCAAGGCTTGATTTGTGACCCAAGATATGATCTATCCTGGAGAATGTTCTATGAGTACTTGAGAAGAAAGTGTATTTTGTTGTTTTGGAAGGAATGTCCTATAAATATTAATTAAGTCCATCTTGTTTAATGTATCATGTAAAGCTTGTGTTTCCTTATTTATTTTCATTTTGGATGATCTGTCCATTTGTGAAAGTAGTGTCTTAATGTCCTGTACTATAACTGTGTTACTGTCAATTTCCCCTTTTATGCTGTTAGCATTTGCCCTATGAACTGAGGAGCTCCTATGTTGGGTGCATAAATATTTACAACTGTTATATCTTCTTCTTGTATTGATACCTTGATTTTTAGATAGTGTCCTTCTTTGTCTCTTGTAATAGTCTGTATTTTAAAGTCTATTTTTTCTGATATAAGAATTCCTACTCCAGCTTTCTTTTGATTTCCATTTGCATGGAATATCTTTTTCTATCCCTTCACTTTCAGTCTGCATGTGTCCCTAGGTCTGAAGTGGGTTTCCTGTAGACAGCATATATATGGGTCTTGTTTTGTATCCATTCAACGAGCCTGTGTCTTTGCTTGGAGCATTTCATACTTTCACGTTTAAGGTAATCATCGTTATGTATGTTCCTATTACCATTTTCTTAATTTTTATGGGTTTGTTTTTTACATCCTTTTCTTCTCCTGTGTTTCCCACTTAGAGAAGTTCCTTTATCATTTGTTGTACAGCTGGTTTGGTGGTGCTGAATTTTCTTCGCTTTTGCTTGTCTGTAAAGCTTTTGATTTCTCCATCAAATCAGAATGAGATCCTTGCTGGGTACAGTAATCTTGGTTGTACATTCTTCCTTCTCACCACTTTAAATATATCATGCCACTCCCTTCTGGCTTGTACAGTTTGTGCTGAGAAATCAGCTGTTAACCTTACAGGAGTTCCCTTGTGTGTTATTTACTGCTTTTCCCTTGTTGCTTTCAATAATTTTTCTCTGTGTTTAATTTTTGTCAATTTGATTACTCTGTGTCTAGGCATGTTTCTCCTTGGGTTTATCCTGCCTGGAGCTCTTTGCACTTCCTGGACTTGGGTGGCTACTTCCTTTCCCATGTTAGGGCACTTTTCTTCTATAATCTCTTCAAATGTTTTCTCAGGTCCTTTCTGTCTCTTTTTTCTTTCTGGGACCCCTATGATGCAAATGTTGTTGCATTTAATGTTGTCCCAGAGGTCTCTTAAGCTGTCTTCATTTCTTTTCATTCTTTTCTCTTTATTCTGTTCCATGGCAGTGAATTCCACCCTTCTGTCTTCCAGGTCACTTAACCGTTCCTCTGCCTCAGTTATTCTGCTATTGATTCCTTCTAGTGTATTTTTCATTTCAGTTACTGTATTGTTCATCTGTGTTTTTTCTTTAATCCTTCTAGGCATTTGCTCCTTAATTCTTCTATATCATTGTTAAACATTTCTCGCATCTTCCCAATCTTTGCCTCCAATCTTTTTCTGAGGTCCTGGATCATCTTCACTATCATTTCTCTGAATTCTTTTTCTGGGAGGTTGTCTATTTCCACTTTATCTAGTTGTTTTTCTGTGGTTTTACCTTGTTCCTTCATCTCGTACATAGCCTTATGCCTTTTCATCTTGTCTATCTTTCTGTGAATGTGGTTTTTTTTCCACAGGCTGCAGGATTGTAGTTCTTCTTTCCTCTGCTCTCTGCCCTCTGTTGAATGAGGATATCTTGTGCCAGTTTCCTGATGGGAAGGACTGGTGGTGGGTAGAGCTGGGTGTTGCTCTGCTGGGCAGAGCTTAGTAAAACTTTAATCTGCTTGTCTGCTGATGGGTGGGGCTGGGTTCCCTCCCTGTTGGTTTTTTGGCCAGAGGTGACCCAACACTGGAGCCTATCTGGCTGTTTGGTGAGGCTAATGGTGGACTCTGGGAAGGCTCACACCAAGGGGTACTTCCCAGAACTTCTGCTGCCAGTGTCCTTATCCTCATGGTGAGCCACAGCCATCACCCACCTCTGTAAGAAACCCTCCAACTCTAGCAGGTAGGTTGGGTTCAATCTCCTATAGGGTCACTGCTCCTTTCCCTGCATCCTGATGCGCACACTACTTTGTTTGTGCCCTCCAAGAGTGGAGTCTCTGTTTCCCCCAGTCCTGTTGAAGTCCTGCAGTAAAATCCCACTAGCCTTCAAAGTCTGATTCTCTAGGAATTCCTTCTCCCATTGCCAGACCCCCAGGTTGGGAAGCCTGACATGGGGCTCAGAACCTTCACTCCAGTTGGTGGACTTCTGTGGTATAAGTGTTCTCCAGTTTGTGAGTCACCCACCCAGCAGTTATGGGATTTGATTTTATTGTGATTGCACCCCTCCTACTGTCTCATTGTGTCTTCTTCTTTGTCTTTGGATGTGTGGTATGTTTTTTGGTGAGTTCCAGTGTCTTCCTGTCAGTGATTGTTCAGCAGTTAGTTGTGATTCCAGTGCTCTTGTAAGAGGGAGTGAGCACATTTCCTTCTACTCTGCCATCTTGGCAAACTGTAATCTTAAAAAGCCAAATCTAGAAACATATATTATAACTATGGTTATTTTTAAAAACTTTCACAGAAATTAAATTAACCACATTAATATTTATGTTTACAATTTTTTTTGGTAAAATGTTATTATCTACCCTAAAAATTAATATTTATCTGACTCTAATATGTTGGAATAGGAAAATATATTTTGTTACATAAATAGTCATACAGATATAGTATGGAATTATTAAAGAGACAAAAAAAACTATTATGGAAACTATGAAAGAAGAAGTTTTGGGACAAGTGCTCCATCTAACAGATAAAAGCAGAAAGCCCATTGGATAATCAAAACAATTCGTTATCTAATTAAATATGCCAAATTTAGTATATAAGAATTACGTAGCTTCCCCTTCTGTTTTGAATGAATGAACAAATCAGATAATTGCTTGGTGGTTTGCAAAAGAAAAGATATGCAAATATGAAGCCACTATGTAAAACAGCAAAGTAAATTATATCCCTGGTTAAATATCTCATATGTATTAGTTACAGAATATTATCACAAGCATTAACTCAGGGACAAAATGCATATTTTGCCACATAAGAAATAAAAGAATAATAATTTTCAAAACTGAGGATTTTCTTGTTGTTTTTGTGGCATATTCTCCATTGGGGGAAAAATCATATGTGTATTTGGCAAAATCATTAAAATGTATTAAACCATATATCAGGGATAAATGGTATATTTTCTCAATGACACTGACATTTGAGCAATGAATGTGCAATATTTTGGAGATGATAAAAGTAGCTATTATACCAGGGTGATAGCTATTTTTTGCCTTCGTGGAATCTTAATGGCAGCAGCAAAACACCATTTTAGGTTGCCTGA
This sequence comes from Neophocaena asiaeorientalis asiaeorientalis, assembly GCF_003031525.2. Lineage (NCBI taxonomy): Eukaryota > Metazoa > Chordata > Mammalia > Artiodactyla > Phocoenidae > Neophocaena > Neophocaena asiaeorientalis. The sequence continues at coordinate 1,357,544 of NW_020173488.1, read as the reverse complement.
GATAATCATAGTGAAATACACACAATACCCCAGCTCCAGGGTTCATGAACCCTGCAGAAGTTCTGAAGAAGCAGAAGAATTCTTCAGTCTACTCCTCTAACTTCTCAAAATCATTCACCCAAGCCAGCATTTCTCAACACACAATTCTTTACAATAGTCCACAGGAAGAAAAAATAAAACAGCTCATAAGAATTTGAGAGTTCTTCATGTTTCATCTTCCTTTTGGAAATCTAAGCACACAGGCATGCGCGCACACACACACACACACACACACACACACACACATCTATATACAGTATAGTTATTTATAGTGTTATAACTATAATTATATATCTCATTGAATATAATAATAGTTTAGTTATAATTATGGTTATATGTATAACTTGTAGTAAATAAACTTCCTCTATTTTGTTTTATCACAAATTCCCAAACTTCTTTGCTGACATATTCACTTTCTGCCACCCCAAAAGTGCACTGAGAACTTTGGTACATATTTAAGTAAACATTAATGACTGCTGGTGAATCCTTCAACATTTATGAAAGCAGCATTTACTTTAGACCTAAATTAACCAAAGCTGCCCTGCTTGGGGAAAAATCATACTAAGAGACTGATATGATACTAGGAACACATTAGGGAAATTTACAACACTTTAGTAGCTTAGAAAGCCACGTTGTACTCCTTGGACCCTAGAGCTCGGTACATAGTGTTTGCTTAATAAATTTAATTAAATTTACTAAAGTAATTTGATTGAAGGTTATAAATTTAACTAAACTCCTGAATTTAAGGGATTATGTGCAGGACTAATCTTAAAGAATATACCTTTCACCAAAGATTTTATTGCTCATGTGTCCTAAATAGATGAGTTTAAGATCACAGACTGTAAAAAACCTTAGTACATAGATTTATTTCATTCTAATGTAGTACTTATAGGTAATATGCTACATTTCTAACTCTACAAATTTTGCAAAATATTTACATAAAGAGTCCATTTTCTGGAATGATTATAAAGTTATTCCACCATTCATGAAACTGAAACAATACAGGTTTGCTTGCATTAAGAGCGACAGCAAGCAGGTGCCCAGTACTACGACCCCAACTTAACTATTAGAATGTTATCCCTTGATAACAATATTATTTGACTTTGTCAGCATTTCAATTGTTACTTACATGGCTTTGGAAAATAAGCCTATGTTTTAGACCTCTCCATATGAATAATTTCCTCAACAATTGCAGAATTTCAACATTTGATTACATAAGAATCCCTAAATATAAGCCTAAATATTTATGTATATGTTTTGGGAGAAAATAATTTCATCCCTTGAATATTAATGACTTCTCTTCGAAAATAGAAGATAACAGATTTAAGCTTCCATTTCATAATATATATGTCGTTATGTATGTGATTCTTATTTATAAGAGGTTTCTCTTCCAGTTTAGCATGTACTTGTCTCCCAGCTAAACTGAATAGATCTTGATGAATAAATAATCCAAAGATGTTGGCTTCAGGGCATTTGAGATCAATTTCATTACACAATATTGTTAAGAAAACTGTTAGTTTTATACAGGATAACCATTATATGTGACATACAGTAGGCAAAAAGTTAAAGACATATTGTAAATTTTTAAAAAATAAAATTGTTTCAAATTAAAATGAATTCATGAGAGAATATGTGCTGTCATGAATTAAAAAAAAAAAAAGAAAGGCAATTTTACAGGCAATTTGTGCCTTAGTTTAATTCATGTCACCATGTTGAACTTCCAAGATGGAATAAGTGGTATTTTCAGCAAATTTAAAGTGAAGCATTAACTCTCTCAAAGCACTGTTGCTGGAGACTTACTTTCATTGCTCCCATTGTGTATATAGTTCCAAAGGGTATGAAATTATCATAGCTCTTATCACAACCTCATTATAGAGGTAGAATATAATATATTTGTTAAAAAATCAGGACTTCCCTGGTGGCGCAGTGGTTGAGAGTCCGCCTGTCAATGCAGGGAACACAGGTTCGTGCCCCGCTCTGGGAAGATCCCACATGCCGCGGAGCGGCTGGGCCCGTGAGCCATGGCTGTTGAGCCTGCGCCTCCGGAGCCTGTGCTCCACAACGGGAGAGGCCACAACAGTGAGAGGCCCGCGTACCGAAAAAAAAAAAAAAAACAGAAGCAATTTTAAAGCAGCTTTAAAAAGGTTTCTGTAAAAATTTGTGTATTCACTAAGTTGTCAGGTTGTAATAGGTGAAATTATCTGAGTGAATTATTTCTTGGGGATCAAGAAAATATTCTCACTGAAATTATGCAGATTGTGTATTTCTGTTGACCAGATCAAGCAGAAACCAATCTGACTTTGATTTTAATTTTACTGAAAGAGTTTGAACATGTAGTTTCATCTCCATATAAATAGAATGTATTCTGAACATCCAAAACATAATGTATTACCTAAAGTATAATAACATGCTGACATATAATAATACATATATAGTGGATAATATATGTAAATATAATGAATTATTATATTTTGAATATTGTTTTATTTGCCCTTAATATATTAAAGGTACCTTAATTTTAGGATTGATGTTCTTAGATAAAATGAAGGCATTTACACTTTAAAAAATTCTTGTTGAGAGCGGGCATTTTGCCTCTATCTATTAGGTTTCATTTAAACCACTGCATCACACCTGTTTTTAGCACCTGGCATCAGTTTTTGTAAAATACAACTACCTATCATTTTTAAACAAACAAAAAGAAAGTATTTATTAAGGATGACAAAATTGTATTCTGTATCTAGATTCATCTTAAAATTATAGATATGTCAATACAAATTTGATGTTATGAGCTGAAAGGTTTAAATGCCATAAGCTATTTTCTTGATGTTAAAAAAGAATAGCTATCCAAGTGTGGTGATATTTTCAGTTAATGTTTCTGCAGAGGTAATTAAAGGTTTATCAAATTATGACAAAGATTTAATCATATGTTAGGTCACAAGGAACTAATCTAAATCTTTTCTCAAGGAAGTTTGTTAACATCAGTTTAAATGCGAACTAGTCTTCAAAACTGAGGTTTGCTATCTAGGTCATATCTATCATCATTTTTTCTTAAGTTCACCAATCTCTTCTTTATCTTTGCTAGCATTTGGTAGATGTGTGTCTCATATTCTAATGCAGTGTGCAAGTTAATTCAGTTAGGCAAACCAATTAGCTACTTCTTTCATGTGACACAAGTTGATTTCCAGTCTAAATATATAGGTATTTTGGTTCTCATTGAATTGCATAGTGAAAATGCAAAATTCTGTTTTGACTTAATACTTCCAGTAGAAGTCTTCATAGAAGGAAACACAACTAGTAGAGGTTAAAAAGAATTAGATTAATTTGAGATAAAATTCAATATTAACATTGATTTAGAGAATACATTTAAAATATTGGTTTTATGTTGGACTGCTAGAAAATAGCAAACAGGTCAACTGGATTCAATCCTTTGAAAGCTCTCTCTGGACAGGATCTATCACATTATCAGGTAGCAGATATTTAAGTAATTTGTGCTGAATAAAAGAACTAATTAAACTAAAATTTAATACAATTTTAAAAGATGTTTATGCAATGACACATATTCTAATTATTCAGAGAAATACTACAAATGTAGCTCAGTTAATTTATCAGAAATTTCTATTACTTGGGTAAAAATACATGTTTTTGGAAATAGCTGTTTATTTTACTGAATTTTTCAGTTTGGATTTAAATGTTTAATACTATGTGGATGTACTGGTATAACAGCATAATTAGGCATTACACTTTTATATAACATGAGCCTCTGGAATTAAAAAGAAGAGATAAAATCAATGATCATTTCTGTTGGGGGGATTTGGTAATGACTGGTAATTTTAATTATACCTTCTACTCCAGATATCATCACTGGGAGCTGTAATAATTTCCTAAAGGCAAAATATTATGAGAAGGATGTTCAACTTGGATCCTAATTCTAATAAGACCTCTACTATCAACAATATGTCAGAGATGGCATGAGTGGACTTTTCTTTGCCTCTTTCTTCATTTTTACTTGAAGGAATTTGTGTTGCATGAATTCTTAAATAATATAATGGAGGTCAGTGTTTCCAAAAGTTATATCACATTAGTGTAAGTCCTGAGAGATGCTCTATAAAAAAAATTTGTCCTCAATGAATTTAAGAGACACTATGTACTATTCCACTTGAATATTTACATACTCATTAGCATATTATGGGCTCATTGAAGTCATTCAATAAATTATTGAAATGCACTTGGGAAGTTCTGATGTAGGTAAATACACAAAGTCTTTGGTCAATATTAAATTATGATATTTATTAAGAAATCATTAGTATTCTAATCTTCTTAAAGTAGAAGCCCCAGAAAGAGCTACCAATTTATAATTACTCAGATAGCAAAGTACCACCTTGAGGCTATGTCTTAAATAAAGCCTCCAATGGGGAAACACTTTACTTATCTGAATTGCACCTGAACAGCTAGGAGACCTCCCATAGTTAAGCTTGCTGACCTCCTGCATAAAATAAAGTAAAATATCCAGAGTGCTGTAAAATAAGTGAAATGCTGCAAGTCTGTGAACTTCTTCCTATTTCTGTTTTATTTATACTGTTTATAAAAGAAAATTACTTGTTTGAAGTACTACTCTTGAAGCTGCCTGGATCTCTATGGGGAAGTACTCCTGTGAATCCTCTTTTATTGGTAGTGGTTGATCCTTAGCTCTGGGATGAGATCTGAGAGGTTAAAAGCTTTGCTTTCTAGTGGGAGAGTCAATCTGATTTGAGAATAGAGGAAGACTTTCTAGTAAGAATCAAACCTGATGGAAATTGCCTCTTTTAAAACTGACTCCAAATAGTGTACCCAGGGTGGCTGCATTTCTGTAAATAGGTGGAAAATGTTGTCCTTTATGTTTCAGCTCCAAAGAGCAATTACAAAGATAACAACTAACAGGAGTTTGGAACCATTTTGCCATCCTAAAGAAAGTTTACTTCTTCCCCACACCCACCCCCACTTTAGTTTTGGTTAAGAAACAAAAATGCTGTTTATTCTGATGTTTTATTAATTCAGGAAAAAAATTAATTTAACATTTATGAATAATTTTGCTGAATCTATTTCTCTTATAAGAGAATCTATTTCTCTTATTCTGTTACATGAGGATAGACATTTTCTAGTCATCATTTTAGTTGGATCATCAGAAATAAAATGATGTATTTTCTCCTAGATAACATAACTGATTTTTATGCCTTTAGTAATACTGAAACAATAATTTTTAACCTTGTTGTAAGCTATGATTATTCCTCCCAGAGGAAAAGTATGCTTGAAATCCAATTTGATGAGTTCCTAAGACCTCAGGTAAAGAAATGAGGAGCAGAAGAGCGGAGAGAGGGAGTAGCACTAACTTCATTCATTCTAAACTCTCTTTTTCTGATAGATGATAGATAGATAGATAGATGATAGATAGATAGATAGATAGATAATCAATGCACACATACATAGATACTGTCCACATTCAAAAAAATTTTAATTAATATTTGCAATGCTAATTATGAACACAGCAGAAAATGTCCCATGTCACCTGAGCGTCCAGGTTTAAATAACAGAATTCAACACCCTCAGCCGATCATCAATTTAAATGGGTTTTGTGAAATTAATAATTTTAATGGTAAATTCTTTTCCACCTGACCAATTTTTTTAGTGTTTTTATTTATTAATGTATACTGTTTTATTCCACAAAGACTCAATGTTATTAGAGAAAAAGAAAAAAATGTATCTTGAAAGATTTTATAAAAATGTAAAAATTCTCAGACATTATTTGTAGAAAAAAATATTTACCAATTAGATCTTTGCACATTTGTACTGTCTATAAAAGGAAATTACTTGTTGAAGTACTACCTCTTCAAGCAGACTGGTTCTCTATGGGAAATACTCTTATGAGTCCTCTTTTACTGAAAGTAGTTAATCTTTAGTTGGAAGGATCTCCTTTAGTGGTGGTCTAAGAGAGACAAAGGAAGTCAAATGGGAAGTGAGAAGCAAGGGATAGAGTTATAGATTCTTATCAGTCAAATATTTTGCATGGCAAAGCACCATCCTCAAATGTTATCTCTGAATAACACATACATGTGTTAGGTCACCTTACACTCTTCTTGCTTCTGTGCTTACATGCTTTTTCTTGTTCCTTATCACCTTTTTCCAACTCCATATTTCCACTTAATCAAATCCTAATATTTACTGATCTCAGCTCAGTTTGGAACACTCTATGAAACCTTTCCCTACCAATCCAAAAACTCATGTCATATTTTTCAACTTCTTTTCTATATTATTAAATACTAATTTAAAAATATCATTCTTTACATCTAAGTACATATTTTAAAACATTTTCCTGAGTGTAAACCTTGTTTATTCAATGGTGCTATAATAAAAAATAGAGATTATGAGCAAAATTTGCCTTATAGCAATAACTTTGGAAAAAAATAAGGGGTTCAAGTCTGATCCTAGAACTCAGCCACTGCTACCAACTATGAAAACCTATGAAATTAAATTCTCTACTCCATTATCTGTAGTGAGGATCCAATTGGGAAAATAAAATAAATGTGCTAATTTTTTATTAAGTAGTAAATTTCTGTTTAAATTCTTATTTTTAATATAAATCCAAGTACCTAGTAGAGCATGCTCCAATAAAAGTACCTCTGAGAAATGTAAATGTGAATTCAACATATTATAAAGCAAAATGAAAGAAATAACAATACATTAGGTGTAGGTATCTATAAAAATGATCATTTTTGATATAAAAGCTCAAATACTAAACTTATTTGAAGAAAAAAGTAATCATGAGGTATGAAAAAGGATGTGTAGAACACAGCTTTTCAGAGATCTATTCAAATAACTTTAATGAAACATTTTTTTTAAAATAATGATTTAGACAAATTTTCTCTTATAAATGACTCATCTGGCCTCTTGTACATGACTGATATAAAGATCCCTATTGTTTACAAACTAAATGTCTCAGATATTTATAATACATAAAAACTTTATCATAATATCAAAAAAATAAAAATAGGTAAAATATTTCTTAGAATAAGTACAAATACACATTTCTTATTAAGGTGGGTAACAGTGAAAGAGATGTCAGCTCTTGCAGAGGTGGCAGAGATAATGCCTAGCTAATAGCTTTCTACAGATCTACCATATTCCAAGAAATTATTTTCTTTTAACCCAGCTACACAGAGCCAGAGTTATGTTTGTGCAACTAAAGTTATTTCCAAAAAAAAATTTGACCATATTTATCTGCTTCACCCACCCAGCTTCCTGATGACTATCCACAGGTATTTTGAGAGTGTTCCTATCATAATTGTCACTTTCTTTCTGTCACAGGGGTGGAGTCTTCTTCACCCACCTGTGTTCTTGAATCCATTCAGTCTCATCTTCTCCAGAGCCTCCTCCATCAAATATACCCTTTCTTTTATCTTTCTCAGAGCCTAACCACTTTCCATTTTTTGATTTATCCCTTTCAATTTAAACACACACTTGTTTCACCTATTTGAAAAAAAAAAAAAAAGAGAGAGAGAGAGAATCTACTTGTTGTTGTCCAACTGGAACTCAAGTGGTTGAGCAGGGGTTTACTTTTGGACATTCCTGAAAGCTAAATGCAACACCAACTCAGAAATCTAAAGTGCACTGCTTTTCTTCCAGGTTACAATTGTCCTGGGGAGAGAAAGGACAAGCCAGACCAGAGGGCTGAGGTTAGTTGTAAGTTGGACAGTCTCAAGTAGTAGCATCTGATCACAAAAATAATTTACTCTTGTTTATCCTTTAGCGTGGAGCTATCAATACTATATCTTTTTTTTTTCTCTTTCTCTTCAATACAAGACATCTTGAAATAGCAGTATTTATACTATACAGGATTTCTTTCTTTCTTTATTTCACCTCTCATTTATTCATTATCCCTGTGAAATATGGCTTCATCTCATAATTATACTTCACTATAAAATATTGCCAATCACATCATATTTGCAAATTTAATACATACTCCACTACTGACACAACCTCTTTTAAAAACTTGACCCACTTGGCCACCCTTAGTCTTAAAACTCTTTTGACTTGTGCATAACTGGTCTTCCATTTCTTCAATTGTTCTACTTTGTGGTCACTACATATTACAATTTGCAAATATTCTTATTTTAATTCTAAACGTTGTCGTATCCCTAAGTGGCTTTTTGTTTATCTAGCCATTTGTATTATTTTAATCATGCAATTTACTTATTTAGTTCCTTTTTTACCTTCTCTATTTTTTAATTGAAGTATATTTGACTTACAATACATTAATTTCAGGTATACAACATAGTGATTTAATATTTTTATACAATACACACCATAAAAAGTTATTACAATATTATTGACTGTATTCCCTGTGCTGTATATTACATCCATTTGACTTTATCTTACAATTGATAGTTTTACTTCTTAATCCCCTTCATTTATTTCACCCATTCCCTTAGCCTCCCCACCCCCAGAAACCACTAGTTTGTTCTCTGTATCTGTAAGTCTGTTTCTGTTTTGCTATACATGTTCATTTTTTCTGTTTTTCAGAGTCTACATATAAGATGGACACTAGGTCCATCCATGCTGTTGCAAATTGCAAAATTTCATAATTTTAATGGCTAGGTAATATTCCATTGTACATATATACCTCAAATTCTTTATCTATTCATATGTCAATGGACACTTAGATTCTTTCCTGGCTATTATAAATAATGTAGTAGTGAACATTAGTGTGTATATATCTTTTAAAATTAGTGTTTTCATTTTCTTTGAATAAATACCCAGAAGTAGAATTTCTGGATTGTATGGTATTTCTATTTTGATTTTTTGAAGAACCCCCATACTGTTTTCCATAGTGACTGTACCAATTTACATTCCCACCAGCAGTGCACAAGAGTTCCCGTTTCTCCACATCCTCACCAATACTTGTTATTTCTTGTCTTTTTGATGATAGCTACTCTGACAGGTGTGAGGTGATAGCTCATTTTCGTTTTGATTTGCATTTCCCTGATGGTTAGTGATGTTGAGTATCTTTTCATGTGTTAGTTGGCCATTTGTATGTCTTCTTTGGAAAATGCCTATTCAGGTCCTCTGCCCATTTTTTAATGGGATTGTTTGTTTTTTTGATATTGAGTTGTATGAGTTCTATATATATAATGGATAATACCCCCTTTTTAGATGTATCATTTGCAAATATCTTCTCCTACTCAGTGTGTTGCCTTTTTATTTTGCTGATGGTTTCCTTTGCTGTACAAAACTTTTTAGTTTGGTGTTGTTCCATTTATTTATTTTTGCTTTTGTTGCCCTTGCTTGAAGAAACAGATCAAAAAAAATATTGCTAATACTGATGTCAAAGGGGGTACTGCCTATGTTTTTTTCTAAAAGTTTTACTGTTTCAGGTCTTAAATTTAGAGTGTTAATCCACTTTGAGTTTAGTTTTGTATATGGTGTGAGAAAATAGTCTAGTTTGATTCTTTTACATGTAGCTGTCCAGTTTTCCCAACACCACTTAGTGAAGAGACTGTCTTTTCCCCCATTGAATAGTCTTGCCTCCTTCATTGAAGATTAATAGACCATATGTGTATGGGTTTATTTGGTGCTCTCTATTCTGTTCCATTGATCTATGTGTCTGCTTTTTGGCCAAGACCATACTGTTTTGATTACTATAGCTTTGTAATATAGTTTGAATTCAGGGAGTATGATATTCCCAGCTTTGTTCTTCTTTCTCAAAATTGGTTAGGCTATTCAGAATATCTTTGTAGTTCTTTCATTTCCATAATCTAGTCCTTTCTACACTCATCATTTATTTTTTTCTAAAATGTATTAACTTATTTCAGTCACTTATGAAAACCTCTGTCTGTAACTTAATAAGGATTAGTTTGTTTAATAACTGATAGAGTGATAAATATATTATTATATTGGTGTTTTATTTTTCCTTTGTTTTTCTTTCTCCCAGAGACAATAACATATATTCCTCTTCAAAGTTAAGTAAAAATATAATATCTTCATGAATATTTTTGTGATTTAATAGAGATAAAGAATTAGACTTTTTTTTTTTTACTTTGGCACTTAACATGAATTTTACTATTTATAGTTGTAAGCTTCAAGTTATGAGATAGCACAATGGTTGAGTATATTATACATTATATCTGGTTAAACCATAAGAGGTTATTTGTTGATGATAACTACAGAGAAGCAAATGATAATCATGGTAAGACACTGATTAACTCATGTTCTTTTCTCTCTGGAATAACATCAGTTAACTATTCCATATTAAGTTAAAAATAAAATAAAATTTAAATCATTATGAATTTAATAAATTAACTTTATAATATTTACATATTCCTAATTATACTCATAGAATGTTATTATAATTTTGGTAATGTATATGAAACAAGATATCCATTTCAAATTAAACTTCTCAATTAAATTACGTGAAAACTTTAACTTTCCTCACCAGTGGCAAGAAGGAATCTCTTTAGAACACAACTTTCATTGCCTTTCCCCTAATCTATACCTGTACATGCCCCATATTGTGGATCCTCATTTTATCCCCCGAAATGTGTAATGAGAAGGTAATTTACCCTTAATGAAATGCCAGGAAGTGTATACCAGAAAGTATTATGAAGAAAAAAAGTGTCATTTTAAATAAGTACACCTACTTTTTAAATGACTAAGAGTAGGGAACTTCTCTCAGGTAAATCAGAAAATATGCAAATTGCCTCCTTAAATTCTTTTCTTGTAAAATGGATAGTAATTGTCAGAATAACCTTGTACTTGGAGAAGAATGATATACGGATAAAGTGTTAAATTTCAGAGCAGCTCATTTCTAAGCATTTCAGAGTACATCAGCATGTGTTGGCTTTAAAAATACCAGCAGAGATTTAGCTCTGAATGAATCACAGAGTACATTAATAACAGGGGGACAAACTAATATATATAATTAAATATGATTACATTTTTTTTTTTTTTTGAAAATAAGAGTTAAATTGTTGAAGAGTGGAAATGACCTTTGGAGTCAAGACAAATATCTGTTGAAACCCCATTTCAACCATTCATTAGCCACGTCATTAGAGTTGAACACTTCAACTCTTAGACTTTCAGTTTAACTAGGAAATATGCACAGTAAGACCTACCTTTCAGAATCGTGTGAGAATTAGATATTATATATGCAAAATATGGACATGTAGATCCTCCAAAACTTACAGTTATTATTTAGTTAATAGTCATTTCAAGATAAGTATTTGCTAATAAAAATACTTTTTTAAAGAATTATATGAGAATATCAAAAAACCAACAAAAGCAAGGGTCATTATTTGAATGCACACAGGAATATGCATGTTGAACATGTGTGTTTAAAATAACATTCTTACCTTAGGCATTTGGAAAAATTGCAACCATAGTGTCAGCATTTATTTTTGAAAGGATTGCAGATTTCAGTGTAACTAGTTGTTTAAATTAGGGAAAAATGAAATGCCTGTTCAATCTATCCATAACTACTTGGGATGAGAAAAGAAGGTTTTAGTAGGAAAAAAGTACTTCACAAAGGAAATTTACATTGCTTATAATATTCTTACAAAATTGGATTAAACTCTAATACAGACCTTGTTGCAGGTTTAGGGAAATATATATTTTATTTCATGGACTACCATAGTGGGGAATCTAATATAATTATAAACCCAGGCTAGCAAAGTAATCTTGTCAGATACCTGTGGGGTCCATCTATGTCCCTACCACCACCCACCCACAGTATAAATTATGAATATAGGAACTGAAGAATTCTAGTAGCCAGTAAAATCTAATGAATGTGCTCTTACTGCATATGTTCATCCACATTCTTCTACATTATGGTCAGTCGGGAATAAAAGATAACACACAGGATTCACATACTCTAGTCAGGAGTTCAAAATGTACAGACTTGAAAATTCTGAATTTGAGTGCTAAGGGTAAATGCAAGCCCGTTTTGCACATATATGGGTGCAGGTGGTATGGTAGGAGACTTAGATATTACACATGTATAAAAGAAATAAAAGAGACACTTTTCAAACTCTTCCTTGAACTATGATGTGCCTGGGAAAGTGGGATCCAGTATCCAGGATACTAGATGTTACTAGAAGATCAGAAGAGAAAAGGTGAGGTTTGGGGAATGTTTGTTAAACACACTGGGTGTTGGGTAATTAAGGAGGAAGGAACTTGGCTTCAAAGAGAGATAAGTCTACTTAAAAACAAATATATAACCAAAGAATTCAAGGACAGAAAGAGAATGAAAATGATAAAATGTTGTGAGGGGAGTGACTTCTCACATAAAATTCCTGGAGAACAAGTAACATCTGCTAAATTATCTAACAATCAAAATATCAATATTTATTCAAAGAAGCATTTTCCTGTGCTTATGGCCGTATAAAGGACAACTTAATAGTACTTGTTTAGGCAAACAGAAATATGCATCTTATGAATAAAGCATAACTTAATTATTGGTATGTGAGTTTGAATTCACAGGTGCTGAAAAACTAACTTGAAGAAGGAAAAAAGTGTTTATGTCTAATCTTTTATCATACCAATATAGTGCTTCCAAATTAATTTTGTACTTTTGAATGACCCAGAACATTGTGAAATTATAAGAGCTAGACAAATTTTGGCTACAAGGAAAAAGAAAAAGAACAAAAGAAAGAAAGAAAGAAAGGGAGAAAGAAAAAAGGAGCTATGCCTAACATTGGCAAATTATAACAGTTTAATAGCTCAGTGCAACTTAGAATAAATTAACCAAAATTGTGGTGAAAATCTAATGTAAATTTAAGTAACTGAAAAATAACTTTGTCTTTACCCATCATTTATTATGTGTGGGTCAATAAACTTATCTATAGTTTATTGGATTATTATGGACTGCCACAGATGAAGAATAATGCAACCCCTACTAAAAGGGGTTGCATTATGATTGCTAGAGCTTTTTCTATGTTGACTTTTTCTATGCTGACATGGAGTGCAGTCACCATGGAATGCAAAATGGGGAAAAGTAGATGTAAAATATATCACATATGAGATATTTGGACTTTTGCACTCAAAAGCAATTGATCTGTACAATTTTGCTTGTGGGTTTAGATATGAAAGATTACATAACTAGTTGCTTAAATTGGTTTTAATCCATTTGGAAATAATGTAATCACAATGGCTGTGATATTAATATGAGTTGGGGTAGTTAAAATTATTGTTGAATAAATGTTCTGGACCTGAAATTTCTGAAGCTGTGGATCATCATGCTGCTGAAGAAATGGAGATGCACTTTGATATATACCATATGAAAGTTCTTCACTGGGACACAGATTTGTACTCTTTTATTTCTGATCTAAAAGATGAAACTGTGGTCACATTAACAAAACATTTGGATACATTTGCATCCAGTATTGCCTTTTGCATGTATTATAGTTAATTGGAATAATGTTTTTATGATTGTTAAAGGTAATTAATATTTTTATTGTTATTCAAAACCATGATGGAAATAGCATGTTGTATGTGATGGTATGTGGTATGTCATGTGAAAGAGAAGTGAGGCTGGAAGCTAACAAGACAAAAGAAAAGTAAAGAAAGAGATATTCAAAGAGGTAGATGACAAAAGTTATACAAAGTGGGTGGAAGAACAATCTTAGACTGATTGCATGAAGTAAAACTTAGGAAACTGTATTAGAATGTTCTATATGTGCAGGAAAATGATAGCAAATATGTTCAAAATTGCATAATATCTCAAATACTATGTCACTCATATAACAGTCCTAAACAGATCATCTTTGTCAGCAATTGGTTCTCCTCTATGTGGTGATGCAAGGGCAACAGATTTTTTTGTCTTGAGTGGATATTATCCTTTAGAGCTGTGTTATTATCAGTATTCAGCCTATAGAAGGGAAAAGCATGTGTGAAGGAGTGACATCTGCTTCTTAAAAACCTTGACTAGGAAAAAGCACACCACTTTTCTCATATTCCATTGGCAGAATCCAGTACATGGTCACACCTAACTTCAAGAGAGTCTGAAAATGTGATCAAAAGTTCAAGAAGAAGACAACTGATTATTGGTGAAAATCTAGCTCTCTAAGCCACAGTGACATAAAGAGTGCATATGCCTTGGAGATATGACAAGGGTAAAAACTATGTCAATGAAGATCAGATATCCTCTATAAATGGGGAGCACCCTTCTGATATGAATTGGACAATTTGGGCTTCCCTGGTGGCGCAGTGGTTGGAAGTCCACCTGCCGATGCAGGGGACACGGGTTCGTGCCCCGGTCTGGGAAGATCCCACATGCCGCAGAGCAGCTGGGCCCGTGAGCCATGGCCGTTGAGCCTGCGCATCCAGAGCATGTGCTCCTCAATGGGAGAGGCCACAACAGTGAGCAGTCCGCGTACCGCAAAAAAAAAAAAAAAAAGTAAAGAATTGGACAATTTAAGAAATAACACAAGTTAGAAACAGGACTGGAATTTGGAATCCGAAGAACTGAGTTCAAATCCACCCTGCTTAAATCATTGTTTGCTTTTCTAGGTCTCAGTAGCTATGTGTAATGTAACAGTTCTACATTTTAAGGTGTTTTCCAAATCAAAACATTCATAAATGTAAGTGCTTGTTTTTCTTTAGACAAAAACTGATATATAAAGTGAGAGTCAATGAAACTGATATTACTAAAAAAAAAAAATCATCAATAATATAAAGGCATGAAGGATTGATTCTTCCTGTCCCTGGAACATTGATATCTTCTAACAAATGACCCTGAAATAGTTCTACTTGGTATGGATAAATATCTGAATCAGTAAATTTGCCTTATGGTAACATGTTCTCTGAGTGTCAGGTATTTAACCAGTAGCCTCTGGAATGATAAACACTTATGACCTTCTTTTTGCCTATTTTCCCCTGTGCCCATGATTCAGGTCTTTATACTATTCCTCACTAAAGAAGCCCAGGGCCTCCTGGGGAGTAGCAAGTCCTGGGTTTTGGGGCAGGGAAGAGGGTGTGCCTGGGACATCCTAGTATTTCTGGAAGGCAATGTTGCCCTAAAACAAACAAATTTTTAAAAGGAAAAGGAGTAAAATTCAGTCTGAAGAAAGAGATCTGAAATATGCTGGAATTAGCCAGCTCTGTAGTGAAAAATGAGGGTCAGTGATATGTGAATGAAATGAAATGAAAAATATGATATGATCCACTCAGATCAAACTGTAAGTTAGAATTCATGCTGATATTTTATGTAAAATGAGATGTATCAAAATGCAGAAGTTGCATGTGAGTATGTGTATCTCTGTGTTTAATAGTAAGTAGAGATTGTTAGAACAATGATACTTTAAAAAAATGTAGGCTCCAGAATATGTGTGTTCTTAGAAAGTGAGATGAGGGGAGAAGGGCTCCATGCAGCACCTCAGGACCTATGCTGATGATCATCTTTAATACATGGCTTCCAAGATTGCCCTAGAGTTCATCTCCATCTCAGTCCATGAAAAGGGTAAACAAAGGATGGAAGAGCAGACACAGGAAACCTTTAGGATCCATTCCAATCAGTGGTGGATGTGACTTTTCCCAGTCCATTAACTGTAACACCACAATGGAAAGAAGAAAAATCATAAAGAGCTAATAATCTCTGCCACATAATGATTTGTGTAATTGTAATAATAATGATAATAAAATGTTTATTTAGTTTGTACTCGGTAGCAAATTAATGATGTCATTACTAATTATTGGTATTATAAAAACATGTTGAATAATTAATATTTCTGGGTTTCGAGCTATCAGGAAATAGTACTTACTGTTATAACTCCACAAAGTTAAAGTACGCCATCTATTAGGAATATGAGATGTGAGATATAGATTTTCAGAAAAAAAGAAAAAGAAAGGCTTTGATTAAATTAAGCTGTATATTTCAGACTATACTGACCCAAGATGAAGCACTTTCTGAAAGTGAGCTATGTATTTTGCATCCAACAGAAATAGCTTAATTCAGCAGTCCCAAACCTTTTTGGCACCAGGGACTGGTTTCGTGGAAGACAATTTTTCCACGGACCAGGGAAAGGGGATGGTTTCAGGATGATTCAAGCGCATTACATTTTTTATTTTATTGGACATCTTTATTGGAGTATAATTGCTTTACAATGGTGTGTTAGTTTCTGCTGTACAACAAAGTGAATCAGCTATACATATATCCCCATACGTCCTCCCTCTTGCGTCTCCCTCCCACCCTCCCTATTCCACCCCTCTAGATGGACACAAAGCACCGAGTTGATCTCCCTGTGCTATGTGGCTATCAAGCACATTACATTTATTGTGCACTTTAGTTCTATTATTATTACATTGTAACATATAATTAAATAATTATACAACTCACCATAATGCAGAATCAGTGGGAACCCTGAGCTTGTTTTCACTTGCCACTTACTGATAGGGTTTTAATATGAGTCTGCAAGCAATTGATTTACTACGGTCTCTGTGCAGTCAAACCTCTCTGCTAATGATAATCTGTATTTGCAGCCGCTTTCCAGCGCTAGCATCACTGCCTCAGCTCCACCTCAGATCACCAGGCATTAGATTCTCATTAGGAGCGTGCAACCTAGATCCCTCGCATGCGCAGTTCACAGTAGGGTTCGCGCTCCTATGAGAATCTAATGCTACCGCTGATCTGACAGGAAGCGGAGCTCAGGAGGTAGTGCGAGTGAAGGCGAGCAGCTGAAAATACAGATGAAGCTTCACTCACTTGACCACCGCTCACCTCCTGCTGTGCGGCCTGGTTCCTAAGAGGCCATGGATGGGTACCAGTCCATGGCCTGGGGGTTGGGGACACCTGGGTTAATTGTAATTAGAGAATTTCAGATTGGTCACTTATTGGAGAGTAGATAATGTCTTGGTATGGGAAGATGAGGGTGTCGGTAGTAAATGTTTGCCAGACTGAAAGGTTATGGATAGCTCATTAAAATGTGAAGGTGCAAACTTGCAATATCTGTTTTTGTGAAAACCCTGAAAACTCTACTGTTCTTTCATCCTTGTGTTTTTCTGTTATTCTTTTGTCCTGTAACATGAAGTTTAGGAAGGTAATAAGCTTTGAATAAAATTTGAAGTGTCTACGTTTGAACCATGTCTCTCATCATTTCTGCTTTTACAGGATTTTGGGGTATAAGGAATGCCTGTGAATGACACATAATGTAGGCATCTGATCAGCTATAAAAATATATTCCACAGCATTCTATTCATTCTTCTTCTTGACATTTTCTGCTCCTTCAATCTGCCAGCATAAGTCCTAAATCCCCTTCAACTCACCCTTGTCATAACTTGTTTTTACCTGAACACATTTGTGTTGATTACTGAGCTCTCTTGTGTTCCTAATTAGACCATAATCTCCTTTAGGGAAAGATACACATTTCCATGTTAATGGATGGTCCAACTATACAGTAAAATACTATGAATCCCCAATCATTCCTCTTTATTTGGACTGATTTTTTATAGTTTTGTACTGTCATTGACTCAGATTTTTTTTTAATTAAATTTACTTATTTATTTTTGGCTGTGTTGGGTCTTCGTTTCTGTGCAAGGGCTTTCTCTAGTTGTTGCAAGTGGGGGCCACTCTTCATCACGGTGCATGAGCCTCTCACTGTCACGGCCTCTCTTGTTGCGGAGCACAGGCTCTAGATGTGCAGGTTCAGTAGTTGTGGTTCACGGGTCCAGTTGCTCCGCGGCATGTGGGATCTTCCCAGACCAGGGCTCAAACCCGTGTCCCCTGCATCGGCAGGCAGATTCTCAACCACTGCCCCACCAGGGAAGCCCTCAGATTTTTATGTACTGTCTCTAAAGCTGTCTCAACTTATTTTATCTGAAAAAAGGGAAAATACCAAGCTCTCGTCCTAATAATATCTCTATGTATTCCTAATAAGGCAAAAGAAAGAACAAGAAAGCTTATAAAATAAAGAAGTAGGCAAATGAACCATAATAAAAATAACTAAAAGTAATTCATCTTGGATCCTGACAAGGGACAGTCATATTGCCCCTTGGAGTCTCAATACTGTGTCATCTCTGACAAATCTTTATCATTTTGTGCCTTTTGATCATTACATTTGACACAGTTTGATTGATAATGTACACAGCACACACTCATTTTAGTCAAAGTATATTTGGAGATATTTGAAATACAAAAACAAAACAAAACCAATGGAATAGTAGTTGGTTGCAAAAATGTGGTTTGAAATTTCTAGAACATTGTTCTATTTACAAAGTGCTTTGTGATTTCTCCAAATTATCACATCTTGTCAGGGAATGATAGAAAAATTGGGGTCTATAATGTATATTGTGATAATTCCAATACAGTTGGAATTATGTATGTAAGTTTCTATATTTAATTTATTATCAGGCTTGGTTATCAATTTTTAACTTATTAATTACTAATGCAACAGTTCTTACTCTTAATTAGATAATTTAAAAGTACTAATTAGTCTTGAAAAAATTCTTCTAGAATATCTTATCAAAATTTTTCTTTCTTAGACAATCCACATGTGTATCAGTCAGTGTCCAGCCAGGAGATAAAACTATGCTAGCAATTGAACATGTAAAATTTAATGTAAAGAATGCTTAACAATAAAAGATGATTAACTTCCTTAAAGGGATAAGAAACTCCTAGGAATAAATGACAAATACATGTAGCAGCTATTGGTTCAAGAGCTAAGTACAAGTAAATATGGAAGAAATTGAGAACTGAAAAGACAGCTAAAACTGGGATTCAGACCTCAAGGGCATGGTTGACCAGGACCATGCAAGCTACCAGTGATAAACAAACTTACCAGTGGGTGCACAGTTAAGTATTCCACTGGTGGCAAAGAAATTCACTGGAGGTGACAAGCAGGGCATAGACTTTTCACTGTGTCCTTGCTGAAGTAAGTATCACATGGTTTCCTGCATACCCTTCTGCTAACAACTGCATACCCTTCTGCTAACAACTGCACCACAGGAAAATGGGTGCAACCTCCTTCATTTACTCTGGTCTTGAGTCTTTCTAGCACATTTTATTGACAAAGGCTAGCACTGCACAAGTAGAATAACGAGTAGTGCATTTGGAGCTGTGAAAGAATAAATTGAAAATTGGCACAGAGCACTTGTTTGGCTGTTAAGTTACTGTATGCAACCTTCTAAACCCACTTAAGTTCCACTTAAGATTCAGCGATCCTTCATACAAATGAAAACGTTCTTATACTTCTTTGCTGCAAAAGTGGAGACACAGTCCCAACTATCACTGAATATATGTCCGACTATGTTAATTACTCTTCAAATCCAGTCACAGTCCCATTGAATATTTTAAGGTTGACCTCCAGTAATTTGTTTATACAATAAAGAGAAGAAAAAGAAAGAGAAAAATAGTTAATTTAAAAATATGTACAGATAAGAAGAGAAAATGAACAAAACTATCATAGTCTTTGTTTCTGTCTTTTTCTACTATTCACACCATTTCCTTTGCCCTCTGTCAGAATTTGGGCTGGGCTCAGCCTGGCCTTCATTCCTGAAGGGTTTGAGTCCTTTATAATCCTGAATTTGGGATGGGAATTAGTGTTCCATTAATTGTAATTATTGGGCACAGAAAAACTAAAAAGAAGTCAACAGAATCTCCTGGGTTTCAGACATTGTCATCCTTGTCTTTTTTTAAGAAACAACTCAATTTCCTTTGGGAATTGTAGTCAGTCACTCCAGCCAATAGAGTATTTACTTTCTTTCCTGTCAGTTTAGCAATGTAAGGATTCCCAAATGACCAGATGACAGTCTCATTTTAAAATCTGATGGCATTATTCTTAAAACCTTAATGGAAGAATCTCCCCATTGGGAACTAATACCTCCAAACTAAGAGAATTAAAAGTTACCAGGATAGGAAATTAAAAAACGTAAAACAAAAACCAAAAAACCTTGTGAGGAGGTCATTATGCTTAGTAGTAGAGAAACTACTTCCACATTCATTCCTTGATTTCCAGACTTGTTCACTTGGCTATAAGTGAGACATCTCCATGTCTCTGATTCAAAGTATATAATGAACACATAAGACAGAACCCTATTTTTCAAGGTCTTATCTCCCAACTGGTGCCACACAAATTCTTTAATAAACCATCAAATCTTTGTGGTACTCCATCAGATTCTAGATTATAGAATTTAATGAAAATCTAGGTAATCCCATGGATATAATTCCAACATTGTACTTTCTTTGTTTTGAAATAAATTATTGATCAGAAGCAGTTTTGTGCAGATGCTATAATAGTGGAAAAGGTACTTCATGAGTCCATGGAGGGAATTGCAGAAAGAAGTAATATTAGCTGTCTGTTACATCTATAACAAATTGCTAAAAACTTAATGGCTTAAAGCAATGAGATTTATTACCTTATAGTCTGTAGGTCAGAAGACAGATATGAATTCCACTGAGCTAAAAATCAAGGAAGTAGTATTTTATGTTCATTTCTGGAAGTTCTAGGGGAGAATTCATTTCTGTTCATTTGGATTGTTGGCAGAATTTTGTTCCTTGAAGTTCTTGAACCAAGATCTTAATTTTCTTTCTAGCTGTAACTTGATGGTTATTTCTAGGTTCTATAGGCTACCTCATTCCATGATTCATGGTCTCCTTCTCCCATTTTTAATGTTAGTAGTGGTCCAATCCTTCTTATGTCACATCTTTCTGATTTTTCTTCCACAGTCACATATCTCTCTCTAACAATAGGTTGGAAGGTTCTCTGTTTTTAAGAACTCATATAATTAGATTGAGCCCATCCAGACATTCCAAATAACTCTCCATCTAAAGATGTATAGATTTAATTACATCTGGGCATTCATTTATGACTGAAAATTCTACCATGATCCTATAATAGGCTGACATTTTTTTAGTCTCTGAGGTAAATATTGTATGTTTTCTTCCCACTCATTAAAACCACTATTCTTTCTTTCATTCAATCTGCTCACTATTATTTGATGATCTTCATGTCACTGAGAAAAACAGAAAATACCAGATGTGACTTCCTTCATTTAATCACTCACCAACATACAAAACTAGCAACAGTTGCACACATTATTTTGCACTTTTTTCTAGGTACGATGGAGAACATACTTCTCCTAGAAAGAAGTGACACTTACTAGTATCCTATATTCAGAGATCCAGCATATACCTTAGATGGTTCAAATGATGAGAATGTATTGATCTACTTTGAGAATAGTTATTTAAGAAACTGTTAGGGAATAGTTATGTATGTTCTTCCAAGGAACTTTTAGTAAATTGTGTATAGACCAAGGGAAACAAACAAAGGATGTTGAGACCCCGAGACTAGTAACAATGGAAAACTATGGCCACTCCTAAAGCCTTAAGGGAAGAAATCATATCACTATTACTGACTAGAGTTTAGCGTAGGAGGGGCCACACTGCAGGAGCTAACCATGGAGGGTTAAAGCTACTTCCAGTGGCACAAAAATAAAACAGGGAAAGGAGTGGGGAAGAGGTATCCTGACTTCTCTTTCCTTCAGTGTTATATCTTAAGATGTTTCTCATTCCCTGAATCCAGCTTGAAACCTACTAGAAAAGGAGCCCATGTGATACCTCTGAGAGGTTAGCTCCTAGGGTATAGAACAGGATAAAGGAGAATAGAGAATAAGTAGGGATAAAACAAATTAAGAATAACAAGCACATTACACTCCTTTTGTCTATTCAGAATCCATTCTTTCCTTTGATAACGACATGCTCATCCCAAATACAAGGAAAACGCAAACTCCTATCAGCTGCCATATCATTAACATCAATTAACTCATACACCCACTTGGAATTAAAATTGCAAAATAAGTCATAGATAGAAGAAAAGAAGTGGGAGCTTCCCTGGTGGTGCAGTGGTTAAGAATCCATCTGCCAATGCAGGGGACACAGGTTTGATCCCTCGTCTGGGAAGATCCCACATGCCACAGAGCAACTAAGCCTGTGTGTCACAATTACTGAGCCCACGTGCCACAACTACTGAAGCCCGCATGCCTAGAGCCCATGCTTCACAACAAGAGAACCTACCGCAATGAGGAGTCCATGCACCACAATGAAGAGTAGCCCCCACTCGCTGCAACCAGAGAAAAGTCCGCGCACAGCAATGAAGACCCAACGTAGCCAAAAATAAAATAAATTTTAGAAAAAAATGTGGGGAAATCAATTAATGTAAAATTCATTGAGCTGCTATAATCCTTGCTTTAGTAACTGGTCTCAAGCCTGAGGTTGATTATCATAACTTCCTTCCTCTACCAACAGTTCTCTGTTCCCATTATCATTTGCCATGAAATAGAGCTCTTTACACGAGGAGGTAATCTAAACTTTTCTCCTCAAACAAACTCAACATTTAGTTTTCTTGCTTTTATCAGGAAGCTTTCCTTTGGCTTTCATTATTTTACATGGAACTTCAAAGAATTCTCTCATTTCCAAACATAATTCCCATTTCCCACATTGCATACTAACACAGTCTGGCTGATATGTATTAAAATAAAATTCCAAAATTCTCTATGGATCTCTAAAGTTTCTGCAAGTCTTGTGAAACAGGGGCTCTAAATGTCTCTCATTATGGCTATCTTTTTAAGAGTGTTAATATGATGAATAAGCTTGGAAGACAATGATAATATATTTGCCCAAAGTTAAAGGAAAGTTCCTGCCATATAAGAAAGACAATGTATCCCTTTAGGAAAATGGTCAGGCAAATTTGCTTTCAGCCTGTTATAAAAGAGTTGGGTTCCCTAAGCTCTGGGTTCCTTAGCTGTGATGTAAAAATATTACATGAAGAACATCCACCTGGGAACCACTGTTTTGTAACCAAATGCCCGAAATCATGTGTCTAATCATTATTTCTCTCTTGAGTTTCAGTTTTCTGCATC
This sequence comes from Neophocaena asiaeorientalis asiaeorientalis, assembly GCF_003031525.2. Lineage (NCBI taxonomy): Eukaryota > Metazoa > Chordata > Mammalia > Artiodactyla > Phocoenidae > Neophocaena > Neophocaena asiaeorientalis. The sequence continues at coordinate 1,334,633 of NW_020173488.1, read as the reverse complement.
CAGTATGTCGTATATATTTCCCTGTTTGCTCCTAGGAATCATATCCATCTTGTCCCAAAAATGCACTTTCCATTTTCCTAGCAGACATGCTGCTATTTCTAATTTTCTTTGTTGGTGAATATTTTAATCATATGACCAAATTAGAAATCTTACTTTCATCCCAGACACTATTCTTTCACCTATACATTCAGTCACTCTCTACATTCCCCTTCCGTGTTCAATACTAATTCTAGTTCCAAAATATTTCTTAAGTTTATCCCTTTCCAAGCATCAATATTAAAATTGGCCTACTTTCTGTCTTTGAAAACTTTGGATTGTTGCTCTCAGACCTTTCCCTTTCTCAGTACTGACAGCTTCAACTCTATCCTTCCCACTTTGTCAGACTGATTATTCTTCTCCTTCATATTTCACAGTTGTGAGGGGTTTTGCATGTTCACCATGAAATTCTCTGCTGTCCAATTATTTGTTTTGATTCTTTGCTCCCAGAAAACCCTGCTTCACCTATTTAACTTTCCTACATTCTTCAAAATTCAATTCTGGTATTATCTCATAGGAAAGTTTTTACAGGTCTCTCAGATTGGGTAATTTTCCACTACTGTGAACAAGTAAAGCATTCTTCCCTTTGCTTTTTATTGAACTTTGATGTTTTACTAGCAGCAACAACACTCTCCACTAGATGATAATCAATTTATGATTAAGGAACTTGACTTTTTATGTATTTCCAGCTCTCAGTACCCCTAAAGTGTTCAGCAATATTTGCTTTACTAGACATTACATATAAAGTTAAAACAAATTGCTGATAAACTAAATCAGGCAACAATTTGTATGATTTGAAGATACTCAAAACCTTTTCAGTAAGACCCATAGATTACATAAGGCTTGTTTTTCTTGCTCCACATCCAGTTAGCACAATTTGCAAACAAAAAGACAAACTAAATATCTCTAAAATCGTTTTAGTGCTTTGTAAATATATCAGAAATTTTATTGTTAATGTAAAATAGATATTAAAATGCAGTGTTACACATTATAAAATAAAATGGATATATTTAGGAATATTTGGTTATAAAAATTAACTGTCTTATGAAAGCTAAGGTTTACACTTTTATATCTCATGAGTCATTTTTTTTTAAATATTGCAATCTGTTATATAATGTTGCTTGACTATTACTGATCACAAAAATAACCTTGTTAACATAGGTCTTGAAATTTTAATGAACTTTTTTTAAAACATGTGTGTAAAGACACATTTGGTGGACAAAAACCTTACTTGTGATCATTCATTTTAAGAAAGGCCCCCTACAAGATTATTTCAGCCAATATACAGTAAAAATAAGTGCATTAATGTAATTACAATAAAATATGTTGAGCAGAGACTTTATTGTATATTACAGAATTATTTACTAATTTTTTTTCTGGAAAGATGATATGTAAATAGTACACATTTCCCTACTTTTTAGGATAAGGCATTTACATTCAGGTATTTATCATTTGCTTCCATCTAAATGTAAATTCATGTGCTTTAAGCAAAAAAGAGGTATGCAAATCCAGTTCTTCTTTTGGAAAAGATAACCCAGGACAGTTTTTTTTTTTTTTTTTTAATTCCTAGTCTTAAAAAAAAAGGAGTTTATTTTAGGATTTACTTTAATATAAATTGATTGGCATAATTTAAATGTCAAAATTTTCTTTAAATCTAGCAATTCAAGACATTTGCTAAAATGAATCATTGTGGTAGATAATATATTGCTTGATTTTCTTTACTTTATTTATCTTTAATATGTGGATCACCTAGTAATTACCTCAGGTCAAAAGCAAGCATTATACATTTGTCCAAACCCATAGAATGGACAACACTACAAGCGAGCCCTAATATAAACTATAGACTTTGGGCAATAATGATGTTTCCAAACAGGCTCATCAAGAGTAACAAATGTCTTGCGGGATGTTGATAATGGGCAAGGCTATGAGAGTGTGGGAGCAAATGATATATGAGAAAATCTGTATCTTCTCAATTTTGTTATGAACTTAAAACTACTCTAAAAAAATTTTTTTTAAATAAAAAGAGGGAAGGGACTGATATCCAAAGAACTCTTAAAGCTCAATAATAAAATAACAAATAAGCAACTTTAAAAATGACCATAGAGCTGAATAAACATTTCTCTAAAGAAGGTATGCAAATAAGATTATAAAAAGATATTCACCATTATTAGTCACCACAGAGGTTCAAATCAAAACCACAATGAGGTACAACTGCACACAAACTGGGATAGCTGATATCAAAAAGACAAATAAAAAAATTTTGGGGAAGGTTGTAGGGAAACTGAAACTTTCGCAGATTGCTGTTGAAATGTAAAATAAGGCAGGTCCTTTTGAAAAGAGTTTGGTAGTTCCTCAATAGGTTAAAAACAGAATTTGTACATGGGAAGGTGGGCAGACAGCAGAAGCAAGAAGAACTACAGTCTGGCAGCCTGTGGAACAAAAACCACATTCACAGAAAGATAGACAAGATGAAAAGGGAGAGGGCTATGTACCAGATGAAGGAACAAGATAAAACCCCAGTGAAACAACTAAATCAAGTAGAGATAGGTAACCTTCCAGAAAAAGAATTCAGAATAATGATAGTGAAGATGATCCAGGACTTCAAAAAAACAGTGGAGGCAAAGATTGAGAAGATGCAAGAAATATTTAACAAAGACCTAGAAGAATTAAAGAACAAACAAACAGAGATAAACAATACAATAACTGAAATGAAAACTACACTAGAAGGAATCAATAGCAGAATAACTGAGGCAGAAGAATGGATAAGTGACCTGGAAGACAGAATGGTGGAATTCACTGCCTTGGAACAGAATAAAGAAAAAAGAATGAAAACAAATGAAGACAGCCTAAGAGACTGCTGGGACAACATTAAACCCAACAATATTCACATTATGGGGTCCCAGAAGGAGAAGAGAGAGAGAAAGGACCAGAGAAAATATTTGAAGAGATTATAGTCGAAAACTTCCCTAATATGGGAAAGGAAATAGCCACCCAAGTCCAGGAAGCGCAGCGAGTCCCATACAGGATAAACCCAAGGAGAAACATGCTGAAACACATAGTAATCAAATTGGCAAAAATTAAAGACAAAGAAAAATTATTGAAAGCAACAAGGGAAAAATAAACATACAAGGGAGATTCCATAAGGTTAACAGCTGATTTCTCAGCAGAAACTCTACAAGTGAGAAGGGAGTGGCATGATATACTTAAAGTGATGAAAGGGAAGAACCTACAACCAGGATTACTCTACCCAGCAAGGATCTCATTCAGATTCGATGGAGAAATCAAAAGCTTTACAGACAAGACAAAGCTAAGAGAATTCAGAAACACCAAACCAGCTGTACAACAAATGCTAAAGGAACTTCTCTAAGTGGAAAACACAAGAGAAGAAAAGGGCCTACATAAACAAACCCAAAACAATTAAGAAAATGGTCATAGGAACATACATATCAATAATCACCCTAAACGTGAATGGATTAAATGCTCCAACTCAAAGACACAGGCTTGCTGAATGGATACAAAAACAAGACCTATCTATATGCTGTCTACAACAGACCCACTTCAGACCTAGGGACACATTCAGACTGAAAGTGAGGGGATGGAAAAAGTTATTCCATGCAAATGAAAATCAAAAGAAAGCTGGAGTAGCAATACTCATATCAGATTAAAAAAATTTTTTAAATAAAGAATGTTACAAGAGACAAGGAAGGACACTACATAATGATTAAGAGATCAATACAAGAGGAAGATATAACAATTATAAATATGTATGCACCCAACATAGGAGCACCTCAATACGTAAGGCAACTTCTAACAGCTATAAAAGAGGAAATCGAGGTTGCAACAGTGAGAGGCCTGCATACCAAAAAAAAAAAAAAAAAGAAAGAAGAAGAGGGAAAAGACTCAAATCAATAAAATTACAAATGAAAAAGGAGAACTTATAATTGCTTTACAGACAAGACAAAGCTAAGAGAATTCAGAAACACCAAACCAGCTGTACAACAAATGCTAAAGGAACTTCTCTAAGTGGAAAACATAAGAGAAGAAAAGGGCCTACATAAACAAACCCAAAACAATTAAGAAAATGGTCATAGGAACATACATATCAATAATCACCCTAAACGTGAATGGATTAAATGCTCCAACTCTAAATACTAGCAAACAGAATCCAACAACACATTAAAAGGATCATACACCATGATCAAGTGGTATTTACTTCAGGGATGCAAGGATTTTTCAATATACACAAATCAATCAATGTGATACACCATATTAACAAATTGAAGAATAAAAAACATATGATCAACTCAATAGAGGCAGAGAAAACTTTCAACAAAATTCAACACCCATTTATGATAAAAACTCTCCAGAAAGTAGGCATAGAGGGAACCTACCTCAACATAATAAATGCCATATATGACAAACCCACAGCAAACATCAATCTCAGTGGTGAAAAACTGAAAACCTTTCCTCTAAGATCAGGAACAAGACAAGGATGTCCATTCCCACCACTATTATTCAACAAAGTTTTGGAGTCCTATCCACTGCAATGAGAGAAGAAAAAGAAATAAAAGGAATCCAAATTGGAAAAGAAGAAGTAAAATTGTCAGTGTTTGCAGATGACATAATACTATACATAGAGAATCCTAAAGATGCCACCAGAAAACTACTAGAGCTAATCAATGAATTTGGTAAAGTTGCAGGATACAAAATTAATGCACAGAAATCTCTTGCATTCTTATACACTAATTATGAAAAATCTGAAAGAGAAATTAAGGAAACACTCTCATCTACCATTGCAACAAAAAGAATAAATTACCTAGGAATAAACCTACCTAGGGAAACAAAAGCCCTTTATGCAGAAAACTATAAGACACTGATGAAAGAAATCAAAGATGACACAAACAGATGGAGAGATATACCATGTTCTTGGATTGGAAGAATCAATATTGTGAAAATGACTATACTACCCAAAGCAATCTACAGATTCAATGCAATCCCTATTAAATTACCAATGGCATTTTTTACAGAACTAGAACAAAAAAATCTTAACATTTGTATGGAGAAACAAAAGCCCCCAAATAGCCAAAGCAGTCTTATGGGAAAAACACGGAGCTAAAGGAATCAGACTCCCTGACTACAGACTATACTACAAAGCTACAGTAATCAAGACAATATGGTACTGGCACAAAAACAGAAATATAGATCAATGGAACAGGATAGAAGGCCCAGAGATTGACCCATACACCTATGGTCAACTAATCTATGACAAAGGAGGCAAGGATATACAATGGAGAAAAGATAGTCTCTTCAGTAAGTGGTGCTGGGAAAACTGGACAGCTACATGTAAAAGAATGAAATTAGAACACTCCCTAACACCAAACACTAAAACAAACTCAAAATGGATCAGAGACCTAAATGTAAGACCAGACACTCTAAAACTCTTAGAGGAATACATAGGAAGAACACTCTTTGACATAAATCACAGCAAGATCTTTTTGATCCGCTTCCTAGAGTAATGGAAATAAAAATAAACAAGTGAGACCTAATGAAACTTCAAAGCTTTTTCAAAGGAAAGGAAACTACCAACAAGATGAAAAGACAATCCTCAGAATGGTAGAAAATATTTGCAAATGAATCAGCAAAGGATTAATCTCCAAAATATGTAAACAGCTCATGCAGCTCAATATTAAAAAAACAAACAACCCAGTCCAAAAATGGGCAGAAGACCTAAATAGACATTTCTCCAAAGAAGACATACAGATGGCCAAGGAGCACATGACAAGCTGCTCAACATCATTAATTATTAGAGAAATGTAAGTCAAAACTACAATGAGGTATCACCTCACACCAATTAGAATGGGCATCATCAGAAAATCTATAAACAAAAAATGCTGGAGAGGGTGTGGAGAAAAGGGAACCCTCTTGCACTGTTTGTGGGAATGTAAATTGATACAGCCACTATGGAGAACATTATGGTGGTTCTGTAAAAAACTAAAAACAGAATTACCATATGTTCCAACAATCCCACTACTGGGCATTTACCCAGAGAAAACCATAATTCAAAAAGACACATGCACGCCAATGTTCATTGCAACACTATTTACAATAGCCAGGTCATGGAAGCCACCTAAATGCCCATCGACAGACGAATGTATAAAGAAGATGTGGTACATATATACAATGGAATATTACAAGGCCATAAAAAGGAAGGAAATTGGGTCATTTGTTGAGACGTTGATGGATCTAGAGACTGTCATACAGAGTGAAGTAAGTCAGAAAGAGAAAAACAAATATCGTATAATAACGCATATATGTGGAACCTAGAAAAATGGTACAGATGAACTTGTTTGCAGGGCAGAAATTGAGACACAGATGTAGAGAACAGACATATGGACACCAAGTGGGGAAAGCACAGGGGGGTGGGGGTGGTGGTGTGCTTAATTGGGTGATTGGGATTGACATGTATACACTGATGTTTATAAAATTGATGACTAACAAGAACCTGCTGTATAAAAAATAAAATATTTTGTGTATGACCCAGAAATTCCATTGTTAGTTATAAACCCATTACAAATAAACATATGTGTCCACCGAAAAGATTATAAATGAATTTTCCTAGCAATATTTTCATTACAGCCAAAAGAAAAAAACCACATGTCCATCAACAGATGGATGAATAAACAAACTGTACATATGTATACAATGGGAATATCTTTCAACAATAAAAATAAAGTGACTATTTGATACATGCTACAACATTGATGAACCTTGAAAGCATTATGATAAGTGAAAGAAACCAGATACAAAAGAGCAGACATTGTATAATTTCATATTTATGAACTGTGCAGAACAGGCACTTCTATAGACACAGAAAGTAGGTCAGTGGTTGCCTAGGGCTGGGAAGAATTAGGGGGAAACGGGGAGTGACTGTTAATGGTGATGATTACACAACTTGGTAAGTATATTAAACTGAATATACTGAATTGTATAATTTAAATGGGTTAATTTTATAGTAAGTGAAATATATCTCAATAGAGCTGCTATTAAAAAACAAACAAACAAACAAAGCAAGCGTTTCCCATGGCTCCATGTCTTCCAGTGTTATTTGGCTAAGTTTCCAAGCCATGGAGTATGATTAATTCATTTTTATTTTCACCTTAACTCAAGGTCCAGAAACTCTGAATATTCCTAGGTGTTTGAATTTTTTGCCCTTATGCTGACTGACCCATAATGGTCATCCAGATTTATGTCTGGCTCTTAGTTCTCTTCTGTATCATATTTGAAATGTTCTTTGAATTTGTTTCAGAACTCTGCACATTTGACAATGTGCAGATCTCCTACTTTGCAGGTGTTCTCTGTCTAGCCGACCCTTCAAAAACTAGGAAGCTCCTATCACATACAGGAATGATTTGTCCAGATGTCAGACTCTTAAAAGAAAACCTTAAACTCCTATATCCTCTCAGTTGGTCTTACTTGACTGACTTACCTCTTTGATTATACCTTTAAATAATGATATAATCTTCCCCTTCTTCTAGTCCCTAATTGTATAAATGTATATGCTATTGTATGTACTGTAACCTCTCCTGAACTTTAAAAATGAAAACAACTTGTGTAAAATTATTTACCAGATTTTTTTCATAAGATTTTGACATGTGCTATTATAATAAAAACAGGATGGGAACAAAGAAAAAGGTCTGCATAGGTCAGAAAACAAAACAGAAGAAAATCTCACTGGAGACTGGCATCCAGCTAACAAGTCCCTCCAAGTCTGTAAATATTCCCATCTTTTGGCTTACTGATTAAGACTCAGTAAAACTTTGTTCAGTCGCTAGTCCTTCTAACAAAATTATTTTGAGTGAAGCATCCAAAGGAGTCAGAGGAACAATAAAGTTATTCTCATAACAAGATTGCCTATCAAACCTGAAAGTGAAGTTAAAACTCTCTAAATTAATACTGTAAAGAATCTTTCCATAAACATTTGTACTCTCTGTTGTTCCCTATGTGTCCCTACTACCCAAATTTTTCTTTTTCTAACATGAGAACTATTGACATTATCCTGTCAAACTTTCATCAAGGTGAATTACAGCAATATAAAATAAATTATGTACTTGAATTTAACCAGTTCTTCCTAGTTACACTGCTCAAATGTCATCCAGGTGAATGTCATCTTTTTGGGACAAATAAAATCTGCTCTTTGGAAGATTTACTACAGTCACTCTCCTTCCCTTTCTTTTGCTCTCTACTTATATAGAGATGTACACATGAACACTGTAAACACAACACACACTGGAAATTCAAATACATTGAACATATTACCTCTCCCACATATGATATTAATTTTTCCAGCCACCAATATAAAGATGTGTCAATATTCATTGAAGAAGATGAAAGAATGCATCTCAGGTGATTTGTTTGAAATAATTTTGTTGCATGGCAGAGGATTATCATAAACAATGGCTTAGTCAACATATTCACTTAGTTAATAATCCTCTAAACTTTAAAATGTTTGTATTAATCTACTTGGGCTGTTTTAACAAAATACCATAGACTGGGTAGCTTAAACAACAGAAATTTATTTCTCACAGTTCTGGAGGCTGGAAGTCCCTGATCAAGGTCTGGTAAGGAACTGCTTCCTGGCTTTCAGATGTCACTTTTCTTGTTGTGTCCTCACATAATCTTTCCTGGGTACATGAGCATGGAGAGAAACCTTTCTCACTCTTTCTCTTCTTATAAGGCCACTAATCCTATCAGATTAGGACCCGCTCCATCCGTAAGCCTCACTGTACCTTCATTACCTTTTAAAAGCTCTGTCTCCAAATACAGTCATATTAGGCATTAGGCTTCAACATACAATTTTTGGGGGGTGGGGTGGCGGTGTACACAATTCATTCCATAGCAATATCCAAAATTGTATTTTTGGTCTTCCTACAAGAACAGGCACAATTTTTCACATATCAATTAACTTCAATTAACCTTCCATAGTTTAAGTCTAAATATTTTTATCCATTGTGATTCTCATTATCTCTCACACCTCTTATGCCGTCTTTCCTGCTCTCCATACAGCCCTCCCCCAGTTCACACTGTTCCAATCACATTGGCCTTCTTGTTCCTTGAATATGCAAAACAGATTACTCATGTCCTTGCTCTAAGCTATTATCTCTACTGGAAAAATTTAGCCAACATCTTTAAAGTATGCACTCAAAGAAACTTATCCTAATCATAGTGTTTAATGCTGCAGCTTGTACCCTTCCATATTCCTGATCTATTTTCTACTTGACATTTTCTTGGGACTGGAACTTATTATCTTTTAATACATTATATAAATTACTAATTATTGTCTTTATGTTTATCATTTTTATCATCTAATTATCTCCTTTATAAAGATGTCTACCCATCCAAAATATAAACTCCATAATCACTAATGTATCTCAATTGCCTAGAACAGTGATTGATACCTAGAGAATGATCATTCAATGACAGATTTCTGAGTTCTGGATCAAGATGTTTGCTACCATAACCTAAATAATTCACTTTTGACTTAAAACCTGTAATACTTTTCTATGTATCATAACAAATAACCCCAAACATAGTGGCTTAAAACAATATATATGTTAGAGTTGCCATGAGTCAGGGTTCTGAGCACAGCTTAGCTAGGTCCTCTGATCAGGGACCTGCAAGGCTGGACTGTGTTCTCATCTGGAGGCTTGACTGGGGAAGAATCTGCTTCTACTCTCATGCAGAAAGTTGGTAAAGTTAATTTCCTTGCAGCAGTAAAGAGAGAGAAGAGGAGCTCTTTCTTTTTTTTTTAAATTAATTAATTTTTAGCTGTGTTGGGTCTTTGTTGTTGCATGCAGGCTTTCTCTAGTTACGGCGGGCAGGGGCTACTCTTCATTGTGGTGAGCGGGCTTCTCATTGCGATGGCTTCTCTTGTTGCAGAGCATGGGGTCTAGGCACATGGACTTCAGTAATGTGGCACGTGGACTCAGTAGTTGTGGCTCGTGAGCTCTGGAGCACAGAAACTGTAGTTGTGGTGCATGGGCTTAGTTGCTCCAAGGCATGTGGGATCTTCCTGGACCAGGACTCAAACCCATGTCCCCTGCATTGGCAGGTGGATTCTTAACAACTGCACAATCAGGGAAGTCCCAATGAGCTCTTTCTTAAGCAAAAGTTCCTCCTTTGTTCCCAGAAAAAGCATTGAGGTAAAATTTACAAATACTGACAATTGGAAATTATCTGGAATACACTGAAATGGTAAAGTTTATACAACATGGGAGAGGTACTGACTAAATGAATTACATCCAGCACTCTTCACTGAGTTGAGAAACTTAAAATTCACTTAATAATTAGGATTATTCACCTGAAAATATTTAAAGCAAATATGTAGAGATAGATCTGAAAGGCAATTATTCATACCAATGGTAAATTTTGGGGAGTTAAAGTTCTACAATGACTTCATCTTCCATATTCTTTTGTTTACATCAACTGATTCTCAAAAATCCAGTTTGGTGTTAAGATGGATCAGTATCTGATTTAGTGATATTGATTAAGGAGTCCTGCCTCTGAGTTTAGGTCATTTGCATGGTAATTAAAAAAAAAAAATTAATTGGGACTTCCTTGGTGGTCCAGTGGTTAAGACTCCATGCTTCCACTACAGGGGGCATGGATTTGATCCCTGGTCAAGGAGCTAAGATCCTGTATGCTGTGCAAAGTGGCCAAAAATAAATTAATTTAATTAATTAATTAATTAATAAAAATAAATTTATAGAAAAAAATCATAAAGTCTGTGATTTAAATTTTTACTCTAAATTAGAAATTGCCTCTAAGAAGGGTATATTTTTTCCTAAATTGCAAAAGAGAGAGAGAGAGAATTGGCGGCTTGAAAAACTCAGCATGCTCTCCTAATACACTTGGTGATACCACCATTTTCACAAAACCACTTTATTTGAATTATGCTTTTGTGAATACTCGCTGCTTGTCTAGAACAACATTTCCAATACTGTATCTAGTAATCCTCTTCTATATTTTTTCTTTTAACATAACTTTATTTTAGGTGTTGGGTATTTGGTTTACTATTTTAAATATCTAATAACTATAACAAAATTTAGTAAAGCATTAAAATGAAATTATGTATGAGATTGATAACATGGATGTGAAAGCAAAGAAAGGAAGCCTTCTCTAAAATCTTGAAACAGTTTAGACCATTTTTTTGAAGAAATTAACTTGAGTTGTTGTGATTTTGTTCCATGCATTGTTGAATTTTTGTTGTAGTTTTGCCTCTGTGTGTGTGCACGCATGTGCATGTGTATGCATACTTTCTTACCATTAGGGGCTCTGTTTAGATATTATTTCTAGCTACATGGACTGATTGAAAGAATAGGGTAGGGACTGATGGAAAAGACAAATAAGTCTTGTCTCCTGTACCATGTAACTAGTTTAAAAAAATAATTACAAGAAATATGAATATATTTTAGAAGTTTGAGTAATTTCTGTAGAAATAAGTGAATGTATGAATATCTACCATTTTCATTAATACCTGACCAATTAGTCAAGCTTTGTTTATATATTATGAGAATAAGCTGACATCTCTAAACTGTGGTGTATAAGTAATGGAGAAGAACAAGCACATTTTAGTCCTATTCTCCTCTACTCAGAAGGAATTTTATCACAACAACAAGAATAGATTACCAAATAAGAATATTTTTAATGTAGTTGAATGTCCGGTCATAGCTTGTGTTTTTAAGGATTGAGGCAGCTTAACTGATAAAGGATATGCCAGATTGCTACATGGCTATAAATTAAGAAAGTATATATATATATATAAATTTCATATTATTTACTTTGCTTTTGTAATTAAAGAGACACTCTGAGTAAATAAAGCTTGTTTGAATTAAAGAATTGATTTAGTTCAATTGCAATAGAACCATATAAATTGAGCATTTTTATGTGCCTGGCACTCTGTTCCACATCCTAAATGAAGCATCTCTCTTTGAACCTCTATCTATTTCTCCAGGAAATTACAACTCATTTGGTGACAACAAAACATCAATATAGAAAACAATTTGAGTTGACCGTGGAGCTGCTTTTAATCAGCCTAACACAGTTGCTGGAAGCATCTGTTGAATTAGTTTGTTCAGCCACAAGTTCAATCCCAAACTTAACATCATTGCCCTTGCTGATGTGGCTCTCAGCCAGGATAGGCAAGAAGCTAACAAAATTTGTCCAATTTACTCTAAGCAATTTGATTTAACTGGCAGTTGTTACCTTTGTGTCCCATCTCCTGACAGGCAGATTTATAGTTCTGCAATATCCAGTCAGGCTGCATGCCAGGGTGTCAGGACCTAACTGTAACTGCCCTGGCTCTCCCTACTGTAATCTCTATCAACAGCAAACAGATTAACATTTCACAGTCAAAACCCAGGGCAGTGACTAAATCTCCTCTTTTACGTGTGTAAAAGAAGATCTTCACTCATTTGGACAATAAACTAAAAGACCTTTTAATAAGAAAATTATGTAAACTGCGTGTGTGAAATGCTTATGTAAAAGGTTCTTTTTGGTCTGAGAAAATGATGGTGATGATTGATAAAGTAATAAATTAAAATCAGTTTATTGTTTTGAAAGTATAAAAAAGGTATAGTGTGTGCAATAAAGTTTGTCAGAATTCCTGCATCCTAAGAGGTGTTGTGTCTTCTGTCCTTGCCGACTCCGTCTCCCCTCAGGCAATCCTGTTCTGCTGAGGCTGGACCTCGGTACCTTGCTTGAGTCCCAAGCTTGGCATGAGGCAACATATTTCCCAATTAATTCAAGAGGATGTATACAATTGATAAATCTAAATGATCTATAATTTTAAAGAGGTGATATACATGAAGAAATACAAAAACCCAAATCTCAAATCATCAATTGTGATGGTTCTAAAGTGGATTATGTTTATTCAGAAGGCATTTGGCCACCAAGGGCAAGCATGGAAATGTACCTGAGAATGTTCAAATGAAATGGTGCGTGGTTGCTTATTCTTTTGCCTAGGTGTTTAGTGCTAATTTAAGTTTGTCTGTGTTCACAGTAAGGATGGGATGTTTGGTTGTATTGTAAAAGCATGTATCTTTTGTAACGGATATTTCTATCCCACATGTATAACTCACTGATAAAATGTTGATAAACAAATACATGCTCTGTGGAGCCATTATTCTTTCCAAAAATTAGAATTGACTCTCATTTATCTGTCATAAGAATTTGGTCAGACCAAGAATATAGTTACTCAATATATAATTGTTGAGTAAATTTTTCTACTTCTTTTATGACTTCCTTGAATCTTTCTGTTCCAGTCTAGAATTCATATAATTCCAAATTTTCCAATAAAATGTATTCAATAAATATGTACATACACATATTCTTACAGTTACAACTGCCAAATAATTGAATATTAAATATACAAAATTCATTTCAGAAACAGTTCTTTGCCAGGAATCAGAGTCTGCATTTTGGTCACTATTTTCCTTATTATCTTTAACATGTATATTTAACCACAATCATTCAAAGAATCTTCACATGGAGTAGCAGTGTACTAGCGTCCTAGAGTTGCTGTAATATTACCACAAATTTGGTAGCTTAAAACAACAGAAATTTATTCTTTAACAGTTTTGAAGGAGGCCAGTTCAAAATCAAGGTGTTGTCAGGCCCGCACTCCCTTCAAAAATCCATCCTGGCCTCTTCCAGCTTCTGATAGCTTCACATATTCCTTGGCTTCTGGTAGCATAAGTCTAATCTCTACTTCTGTCTTCACATGGGCTTCTCCCCTGTGTCTCTGGGTCTTAAGTCTTCCTCCACCTGTCTTCTAAGGACACCTGTCATTGGATTTAGGGCTCACCCAAAATCTAGGATGATCTCATCTCAAGTATCTTAATTTAGTTACACATGCAAAGACCATTTTTACAAGTAAAGTCACATTCACAGTTTCTTGGTGGACATATCTTTTGAAGGACCATAATTCAATCCAAAATAGAAAGTAAAGATCATAAAATCATTGCAGAAAGAATTTTAGTTAGTAGCAAAAAAAATGGGCTATGTTAGTAAATTTAGGAAATGTCTGTAGGTCAGCCAGATTATGAGAATAAATGAGGGGATAAAATACTATGGAGAGGGCTATAGAACATTTATATTCCTGCAAGTATGGCTGTAGTGAGTTAAGAACACAGTTAAAGGTTGAACAATTATATAGGTTCCAATAGTCATTACACCAAGAACCACTCCTTATCATTTAAGTTCTAGGAGCCCTCCTCACCTCCTGATCATGATAATGTAATGAAAAAAAGCATATAAAATCAACTCTAATCAGAGAAAAAGCAACATATTACTTAGCTATCATAAACATGGAAAAAAATCTAGAAATGAGTTTCAGATAAGCATATACAACAAAACATGAGATCGCTGAGGAAATCTTGAATAATGAATTTGCTATGCAGTTGCAAAACTGATGAAAATCACACTGCCTTGGCTTATATACATTAGAAAGACATTGGATATTTGTGGATCTGTGTTGCTTTGCCTGTCCTGTCTGATAATGGAACAACAACAACAACAAAAAGCTAGAGTTAGATGATTAACTAAACAAGACAATGTTGAAACTGAAAAAGGGGTAACAAACCTAGGCCACTTTATCATCCCCAGAAGACTAATTAACAGTGCTTATAGAAGTAAGGAGACTTGTACAACACCCTTTCATTTTCCTGTACATCTTGATTCATTTGAGATAAGGTTAATTTTACTCAGGGACTTGCCACTTTTACAAGGGGATGGAATAATAAGATATGTTTGGATTTCATTTTAAGTTTATCCCCCAAGTTATAACCCTGTTCCTCTACCATTCTGATTGATTCAGTTATAAAACTTTGTCAGTGTAATCCTAGTTCCTAATTCTACCCGAGGACATGTAGATCCTTCTCAGAGGAAGGTATTGTGGGAAAGAAAAAAAGTGAACTTGTTCTGGAATGCTGGACTTGGTCAGAAAAATTCAAGGAATTCTGAAAAGGGATAGAAATCATAACAGTGTTGTCTCTTACAGCTCATGAGGTAAAATCTATTAAGAATTGAATGGCTTCCATTTTTGCACAATGACTGCTTAACAATTATATATTGAGTAACTGTGTTCCTGGCCTATGGAAATTATAAACTAGATTCTTATAAGAGTCAAAGTGAGAAAACCAATTCTAAATTTGTTATGCTTTTAATCATAGATTGGGTCATAATAATACAGAAAAAATAGAATTAATGATATGATTAGTAGAAATAAAGAAAGAAAGAAAGAAAGAGAAAGAAAGAAAGAAAAAAGAAAGAAAAAGAAAAAAGAGAAAGAAAGAAAGAAAGGAAGCAAGGAAGAAATAAAGGGAGGGAGGGAGGAAGGAAGGAAGGGAGGAAAAGAGAAAGGAAGAAAGAAAGTAAGGAATATTAATGAACTTCTATAAATTGTTTATTGTTAAAAGGACATGATATAACAATTTCTGTTATATCATGTTAAAAGGACTTAAGATACACAAATAAGGAAGAGTGAAAAATCTATAAAAATAAAAAGGATATAATTATGGCTTTAAAGTTCTCAGCAGATTAAATAATAAACTGTATTTGATTTGGAATTTTGGGTTAAATGTGTTTTTCTTTATGGACTTCTCATTAAAAGAAAAATGTGCAAACCCATGATCCAATTTATTTGAGGTAGGAAATTGCCTATTAGGAATTTTCCTTGCTGAAAATCTCCTTTTTTAAAAAATGAGAACAAAGTATGTTCTTGCTATTGTTTTTGGTTATTAGAATAAAAACATTAATTTATTTATGCATATAATCTCATTAAAAATCTTAATTACAGGCAAGATTTCAGAATCTACTGTGCTGAAGACATTGCATGAAGAACTAGGGGGAAAAATAACTAGGGGAAATGGAGATCTGAATTTGGATAAATCATCTCTTACATGAATATTCTGATGTCTGTACTGCTGAAGACACAGAATATTTTATTATCAGCAAATGAGTAGCATACATAGTAAGGTACATAAAAATGTGATGACTGCCTAAGGAAATGGAATGAGACACGTTGTTAAAGGAAGACATGCATGGACATTTTTTGAAGTTTCTCAATTATCTCTGAGAAATAAAGTGATTTCCTTCACATAATTAGTAGGGTGATGCAAAAACATAAAATACAATATGTGATGGTTGATTTACAAATATTTATCTGAAAATTATTAAGAACTCATTTTTGCCAAGTGTTGTTCTAACTGCTTCTCAATACTAATTTACCTATTGCCTAAAACAACCCTATGGAGTAAAATGATTAACTCCATTGCACACACGAGGCTAGTGAGACAGCAAAACAGGAACAAATCTGCCCATAGGTGCACAGATAGCATGTGGAACAGTAAAGAAAGAGTAACAGAAGAGAGAAAAAGAGAACACATTCGATAACAGTGTAGTGGGATAGGAGGGAAAATAGGGAAAACAGGGTTTTTTTTTTTTTAAAGCTCTCTTAGACTTTCATGAAAAATCAGATCCACTTAGATTAAATTAGGTTAGGTTTTTCAGCATCTTGTAGATATTGAAGTTTTTGCGTGTCCTTTATTTATGAGTCAACCAAATCAACAGACATACCTAATAACTAATATACATTTTTATAGCAGTATTTTATCAGTTTTTATGCACCAGGCATCTTTCAGAAACTGAAATAGGAATACTTTTCCTTGTCAAATATCTGTTAAAATATATGTTGTTCAAAACACATCAAATAAAATTATAAAAAATATCTGAGGATATTTATTATAAAGCATTATTTTTAAGAGTTCTAAGTCATTTTCTTCTACAGTTATTGATTCTTTGTAACACTCCTATAAACAAAGCAGGTCTTTGTATTCATTTAAAAATGATGAATCACAAACTTAGAGAAAGTCAGTGCCTTCGCCAGAATCACGCAAAACAAAAGAAAGCAAACAATAAAAGAACCCAGATACAAGATTCTTCATTCCAAATTTAATACAGAATTCTTTAGACTTAATTCTTCTGAGGGAAAAATTTCTAGCTTCAGCCACGAGCTGATACAATAATTATTTTCAGTAGGCTGCATAAACATTTGGAAATTTTATCATATAATAAGTACTTATTATAAAAGGGACCAATTCAGAGTGTATTCTATGGCAAATTGTAATTTAAGATTTGAAAAAGCATTTATGGATACCAGACTAGATAACTTTTTCAGGTGGAAAATTAAATGAAAGAGCTTATAATGTTTGAACCATACGTAAAAATAATAAAAATATACCATATGCTTCCTGAATTTAGTTATTTCTGTAAAGGTAATCCTTTATATATGATTTACTAAAATATGTATAAATTTATAGACTTGGAAGGACACAGTACCAGAAAACATGCCCACAGACATATTTACACACACACATACATATACATGCTCACTCTCCCTCTACACTCCATGATATTACATACAATGTTACAAAAATGTTAAATTGAAACAAATCTACTATTGTTCTAGGACTCTGGGTCTTTAAACTTTCTAATATGCTTGTGCCTAAATCATTCACCAAGCAGTCTAAACACAGATTATATCTCAGATCCAGTAGATGTGAATCTCTCCCCTTTCATTTGTAATAAGGAGCAAATTTAAAAATTGGTTAATGAAAATGATTGAGATTAATTCAGAAAAGCTAAAACAGACCTTGCCAATAAATAAGCTGGTTTTAACACTGTTAATCTGATGAGGCTCTGGAGAGTTTAATTAAAATTCTATCTATCTCCCATTTATCTAATATTCAAGAGTCAATTGTCTCCTAAAACAACTTTCTCTTTAACATGGTTATTTTTCCCCTCTTTGGTGCTGACTGGAAAAATAAATAAATAAAATAACTGAATTGGAATAAACTAAAACCGGTCCATCAATTCTATTATTATTATAATTTTTTGGAGGAAATTACAGCCCTGAATTGGTAATGAAGATGAGAGTCTGCTCAGTAACTTCTTTGGGTCTCTCATGTGTGATTGAAGGAAATATAGTGTGAGAATTTACACGTTTCATTCTCTGTGTGACTATTCAGTGCTAGTAGGTACTGCAAGATTTAAAGTAACAACATCCATTCTCAAGTCAGTGATTCCAGTAGGTGACATATGGTAAGCAAAGAAAGGTGGTTACTATGCTTATATTCAAATGTACATTAAGTTGAAAAGATGAGAAGCAGAGAATATTTCATAATTAATCCAAGTATTTAATGATAGTAAATTCTCGTTAAAAGAACAAAACTCAGGTTTTTACTAGCTGAACTGTCTAGCTGCTAAATACTACACTGTTCACTACACCATTAATAATTTATTTTAATCTCATATAACATTCATGGAGTCATGAATAAACAGTGTTTATTCATAATAACACTTTTTAAACTGGGGGATTTCTAAAATTTTCTGGGGGAAAAGGTATGTGAACTTGGTGTTCATTTTACTGTCCCTAAAACAGGGATATGATATGTTTGCTTTTGGTGAATTTGGCATTTAGATATGATGCATTCTAGAGTAAAGAAAATATTTATGCCCTAATTACAGATATACTGTAGCCCTTTGAAAAGTCAGGCAAGTTATACAAAAACATCCTTTAATCTGTCTGATGAACTCTTTTTGCATTATTCAAGTGCAATTCTTCATCCTTTAGATACAGATTGGTAAACCCACCCATTATCTCTTCTCCCTGTTACTGAAGAATGTCCTTATTTCTACTCGATCTTCTAAACCAGTACAAATGTTTTAATGAACTTAATTAAAAAACAAGACAAAAAAATAAACAATGAGAAGTCTAACAAAAATCCTTCTTTGAACCTGTATCTTCTCTCATTTATAAGCTGTTTCTTTCCTTACTTTTCCAGCCAATGTTATTGACATGTAAATTTAAAGCTACTTCCTTACTTTTCTTTCTATTCTTTTGATTTTTCTTATTTTTTTTCATTCTCAATCCACTGCAGTCTAGCCTCTTCCTCTACCATGCTAGTGAAATTCTGCTGTCAAGAGTCACCAATATCCTCCTGATTGACAAACAGGTAGATCTTTTAAATTACTATACATGTTTTTACACATTAAAAATTATTCAGTTTTATTAATTAACATATTAAGTTCACATATAGTCTAAATAAAGCCTTCCAAAATCCACTTTATAATCTTTGATCAATATATAGGAATTGGGGATTAACAGATACACACTACTATATATATATAGAACAGATAAACAACAAGGACCTACTGTATAGCACAGGGAATTGTATTATATTGTGTTATAACCTATAATGGAAAAGAATCTGAAATACATATATTCATTTTCATATATATATAAATCTTCTCATTATATACAATGTTCATTGTTACTGGACAAACCATATGCTGATGGTTTTGACCACACATATAAATTTGCTCAGTATAGTCATTTGGATAGCATGGAGATACTTCAAGTTTCAATAAACATTCTTTGACGTTCATTAATAGCACTGACACTAAAAACCCAACAACTATTTATTTCAACACATAATATGTGTCAAGCCATGTTCTCACTTTCATATATATTTCCTTTTAATATTCACAATTATTGACTTAATAGATTACCATGAGTTTTAAATTTGATGTTTCTGGCAAAAGGTAAAAATTATAATAGTGGCAGTCTCATTATATGAGACTCAAAACATGAACGAATATTACTATATAGCATTTTTACTAATTTTTTTCTTAATTATAACTGAAGTTTTGATTTTCTATTTGACCCCAGGGTAAAATCACTTTCTTAAGTCCTTTTATTTAAAATTTTATAATTAGTAGTTGTTTTATTATACAAACTATTACTCCCATGAGGAATATATTGAAAACTTCTGGGCAATTTCTATCTTTCTATCTATCATCTATCTATCTATCCATCTACCTATCATCTATATATCTATCTATAAGCTTCAGTGAGATCTTGAACAGGAGGCTCATTTCTCCATTTTCAAAGTATAATGTACATCAACTATCTTTTGATCAAATCATTCAACTAAAAGTCTAATATATTTTGTCTAAACAGTCTGTCAAAAATTGAGATGTGTTAGAATGTCTTTCCACTGCTATTTTATTTATAGCAATTACTCTAAATATTTCCAAAAAGGATCACAGTATATTTTTTAAATGTTTATTGAGATTAAATTCACCTGACAAAAAATTAACCATTTTATTTTACATGTTTAAATTAAGATATAATTGACAAACATTATATTATTTCAAGATGTGCAACATAATGATTTCATCTATGTATATATTGTGAAATGATATCAAATCATTTTGCCTTTAATTTAAACGTTTTTTCTAAAATTCTTTTAAGACATTGCTCCCTGCATTTTTTCTTCCAGTTTCATTGAGATATGATTCACATGCAACACTGTATAAACTTAAGGTGTATAACATAATGATTTGCCTTATATATATCACGCAATAATTATCACAATAAGTTTAGTGAACATCCGTCATCTCATATAGATAAAAATTAAAGAAATAGAAAAAAATTTTTTGTGATCAGAACTCTTAGGATTTACTCTTTTAACAACTTTTACATATTACATACAGCAGTGTAAATTATACTTACATGTTATACATTACATTCCTAGTACTAATTTATCTTTTAACTGGATTTTGTAGTATCTTTTGTCTGCTTTCATACAACTCTCCCTTCCCACTGTAACCACAAATCTGATCTCTTTTTTTATGAGGTTGTTTATATGTTTGTTTTTGAAGTATAATTGACCTACAACACTATGTTAGTTCCTGTTACACAACGTGGTGAATTTTTTCCTATACATTTCAAAATGATCACCTTTATAAGTTTTGTTATGATAGATATGTGACTACAAAGATACTACTTAGTTATTGACTATAATCCCACACTTCACTTCATACACATGACTTAATTATTTTGCAACTGGAAATTTGTACCTCTTAATCTTCATCACCTATTTCATTCCTTTTCCCACTCCACTCTCTTCTAGAAACAACCTCTTTGTTCTCTGTATCTACAACTCTGCTTTTGATTTGTTGTGTTTGTTGTTTATTTTATTTTTTTTAGATTCCACATGTAGTTAAATAATACATATTTGTCTTTCTCTGTCTGACTTATTTCACTTAGCATAATACCCTCTAGTTCTATCAATATTGTTGCATATATCATCTTTTTATCCATCTATTGATAGGCACTTGGGTTGCTCCCGTGTCTTAGCTATTGTAAATAATGCTTCAATGAATATAGGGGTGCATATATCTTTTCTAATTAGTGTTTCTATTTTCTTCAGATAAATACCCAGGAGTGGAATTGCTGTTTTTAGAGGAATCTCCACATGTTTTCCATAGTGGCTGTACCAATTTACATTCCTATCAACAGTGCATGAGAGTTCTCTTTTCTCCACATCCTTACCAACACTTGTTATTTGTTGTTGTTGTTGTTTTTTGATAATAACCATTCTGACATGTGTGAAGTGATATCTCTTTGTAGTTTTGATTTTAATTTCCCTCATGATGTTCCATGAGCACTTGAGAATGGGTATTCTGTTGTTTTTGGATGGAATGTCCTATAAATATCAATTAAGTCCATCTTGTTTAATGTATGATTTCTAGCTTGTGCTTCCTTATTTACTTTCATTTTGGATGATCTGTCCATTGATGAAAGTGGGGTGTTAAACTTCCTTACTATGATTGTGTTACTGTCGATTTCCCCTTCTATGGCTGTTGGTATTTGCCTTATGTATTGAGGTGCTCCTATGTTGGGTGCATAAATATTTACATTTGTTATATCTTCTTCTTGGATAGATCCCTTTATCATTATGTAGTGTCCTTCTTTGTTTCTTGTAAGAGTCTTTGTTTTAAAGTCTATTTTGTCTGATATGAGAATTGCTACTCCAGCTTTCTTTAATTTCCATTTGCATGGAATATCTTATTCCATCCCCTCACTTTCAGTCTGTATGTGTCCCTAGGTCTGAAGTGGGTCACTTGTAGACAGCATATATATGGGTCTTGTTCTTGTATCCATTCAGCCAGTCTATGTCTTTTGGTTGGAGCATTTAATCCATTTTGATTTAAGGTAGTTAATGATATGTATGTTCCTATTACCATTTTCTTAATTATTTTTGATTTTTTATTGTAGATCTTTTCCTTCTCTTGTGTTTCCTGCCTAGAGAAGTTCCTTTAGCATTTGTTGTAAAGCTGATTTGGTGCTGCTGAATTATCTTACCTTTTGCTTGTCTTTAAAGTTTTAAATTCTCTGTCAAATCTGAATGAGACCCTTGCTGGGTAGAGTAATCTTGGTTGTAGGTTTTTCTCCTTCATCACTTTAAATAGGTCCTGCCACTCCCTTCTGGCTTGCAGAGTTTCTGCTGAAAGATCAACTGTTAACCTGATGAGGATTCCCTTGTGTGTTATTTGTTGTTTTAACCTTGCTGCTTTTAATATTTTTTCTTTGTATTTAATTGTTGATAGTTTGATTAACATGTGTCTTGGCGTGTTTCTCCTTGGATTTATCCTGTACAGGATTCTCTGTTCTTCCTGGACTTGATTAACTATTTCCTTTCCCATATTAGGGAAGACTTCAACTATAATCTTCAAATATTTTCTCAGTCCCTTTCTTTTTCTCTTCTTCTTCTGCGACCCCTATAATTCAAATGTTGGTCCGTTTAATGTTGTCCCAGAAGTCTCTGAGACTGTCCTCAATTCTTTTCATTCTTTTTTCTCTATTCTGCTCTGCAATAGCTATTTCCACTATTTTATCTTTCAGGTCACTTATCCGTTCTTCTGCCTCAGTTTCTCTGCTATTGATTCCTTCTAGAGAATTTTTAATTTCATTTATTGTGTTGTTCATCATTGCCTGTTTCCTCTTTAGTACTTCTAGGTCTTTGTTAAATGTTTCTTGCATTTTCTCTCTTCTATTTCCAAGATTTTGGATCATCTTTACTATCATTATTCTGAATTATTTTTCAGGTAGACTGCCTATTTCCTCTTCATTTGTTAGGTCTGGTGGGTTTTTGCCTTGCTCCTTCATCTGCTGTGTGTTTCTCCGATTTCTCATTTTGCTTAACTTACTCTGCTTGGGGTCTCCTTTTCACAGTCTGCTGGTTCGTAGTTCCTGTTGTTTTTGGTGTCTGTCCCCAGTGGCTACGGTTGCTTCAGTGGGTTGTGTAGGCTTCCTGGTGGAGGGATAGTGTCTGTGTCCTGGTGGATGAGGCTGGATCTTGTCTTTCTGGTGGGCAGGTCCATGTCTGGTGGTGTGTTTTGGGGTGTCTGTGGTCTTATTATGATGTTAGGCAGCCTCTCTGCTAATGGGTGGGGCTGTGTTCCTATCTTGCTAGTTGTTTGGCATAGGGTGTCCAGCACTGTAGCTTGCTGGTCATTGAGTGGAGCTGTGACTTAGCATTGAGATGGAGATCTCTGGGAGATTTTTGCCATTTGATATTACATGGAGCTGGGAGGTCTCTTGTGGACCAGTGTCCTGAAGTTGGCTCTCCCACTTCAGAGGCACAGCCCTGACACCTGGCTGGAGCACCAAGAGACTGTCATCCACACAGCTCAGAATAAAAGGGAGAAAAAAAAGAAGAAGATAAAATAAAATTAAATTAAAAAGTAAAATAAAATAAAGTTATTAAAATAAATAATAATTATTAAAATTTTTTTAAAGTAAAAAAAAATAAGAATGAAAGAAAGAAGAGAGTAACCAAACCAAAAAACAAATCCACTACTGATAAAAAGTGCTAAATTATTCTGAATTATTTTTCAGGTAGACTGCCTATTTCCTCTTCATTTGTTAGGTCTGGTGGGTTTTTGCCTTGCTCCTTCATCTGCTGTGTGTTTCTCCGATTTCTCATTTTGCTTAACTTACTCTGCTTGGGGTCTCCTTTTCACAGTCTGCTGGTTCGTAGTTCCTGTTGTTTTTGGTGTCTGTCCCCAGTGGCTACGGTTGCTTCAGTGGGTTGTGTAGGCTTCCTGGTGGAGGGATAGTGTCTGTGTCCTGGTGGATTGACAAATTGTAAAAGCAAAGCTATACAGACAAAATCACACACAGAAGCATACACATACACACTCACAAGAGAGAAAAATGGAAAAAAAAAAAATATCTTTGCTCCCAAAGCCCACCTCCTCAATTTGGGATGATTCGTTGTCTATTCAGGTATTCTAAAGACACAGGGTACATCAGGTTGATTGTGGAGATTTAATCTGCTGCTCCTGAGGCTGCTGGGAGAGATTTCCCTTTCTCTTCTTTGTTTGCACAGCTCCTGTGGTTCAGCTTTGTATTTGGCCCCGCCTCTGCATGTAGGTCACCTGAGGGTGTCTGTTCTTTGCTCAGACAGGACGGGGTTAAAGGTGCAGATGATTTGGGGGCTCTAGCTCACTCAGGCTTGAGGGAGGGAGAGGTATGGAGTGTGGGGCAAGCCTGCAGTGGCAGAAGCTGGTGTGACATTGCACCAGCCTGAGGCACGTCATGTGTTCTACTGAGGAAGTTGTCCCTGGGTCATGGGACCCTGGTAGCGGTGGGCTGCACAGGCTCCTGGGAGGGGAGGTGTGGATAGTGACCTGTGCTCACATACAGGCTTCTTGATGGCGGCAGCAGCAGCCTTAGCATCTCATGCCTGTCTCTGGGGTCTGCACTGATAGCCACGGCTCGCACCCATCTCTGGAGCTCCTTTAAGTGATGATCTTAATCCCCTCTCCTCGAGCACCAGGAAAAAAAGAGGCAAGAAAAAGTCTCCTGTCTCTTCGGCAGCTCCAGACATTTTCCCGGACTCCCTCCTGCCTAGCCGTGGTGCACTAGTCCCCTTCAGGCTGTGTTCACACCGCCAACCCCATTCCTCTCCCTGGGATCTGACCAAACCCCGAGCCTCAGCTCCCAGCCTCTGCCCACTCCAGTGGGTGAGCAGACAAGCCTCTTGGGCTTGTGAGTGCTGGTTGGCACCGATCCTCTGTGCGGGAATCTCTCCGCTTTGCTCTGAGCTTCCCTGTGGCTGCGTTCTTCTCCATGGCTCCGAAGCTACCCCCCTCTGCCACCCACAGTCTCCACCTGCAAAGGGGCTTCCTAGTGTGTGGAAACCTTTCCTCCTTCAAGCTCCTTCCCAGAGGTGTATGTCCCATCCCTATACTTTTGTCTCTGTTTTTTTCTTTTTTCTTTTGCCCTACCCAGGTACGTGGGGAGTTTCTTGCCTTTTGGGAGGTATGAGGTCTTCTGTCAGCGTTCAGTGGGTGTTCTGTAGGAGTTGTTCCACATGTATTTTTGATGTATTTGTGGGGAGGAAGGTGATCTCCATGTCTTACTCTTCCATCATCTTGAAGCTCCTCTGTGTTTGTTCTTTATTGCATGTGTATTGAAGTGTATATATGAACTATATATATATATATATATATATATGAAGTGTATATGTGTATATATATGTGTACATAAAGTGGTTAGGTGCTGGATGATGCATACTGAGGGTAGTATCAAGAGGATTTCCTGATGGAATGGGTGTGAGTAGTAAAATTAGACAACAAATTAAGGACAAGTGTATGACTGTTGCCTGAAATGTATGTATGTATCTATATCTATATCTATCTATATATATCTTATATAGCTATATCTATCTATATCTCTATATCTATCTATATATCTTGTGGGGAGCATACACATATTATTATTTCTTTTTTAAAATTTTAAAATTTTATTTTATTTATTTTTTTATACAGCAGGTCCTTATTAGTCATCAATTTTATACACATCAGTGTATACATGTCAATCCCAATCTCCCCACTCCCCCTCCACTTTCCCCCCTTCAACTCCATACATTTGTTCTCTACATCTGTGTCTCAACTTCTGCCTTGCAAACCAGTACATCTGTACCATTTTTCTAGGTTCGAAATATATGTATTAATATACAATATTTGTTTTTCTCTTTCTGACTTACTTCACTCTATAGGACAGCCTCTAGATCCATCCACGTCTCAACAAATGACCCAATTCCATTCCTTTTTATGGCTGAGTAATATTCCATTTTACATATGTACCACATCTTGTTTATCCATCCATCTATTGATGGGCATTTAGGTTGCTTCCATTACCTGGCTATCGTAAATAGTGCTGCATTGAACATTGGGGTGCATGTGTCTTTTTGAATTATGGTTTTCTCTGGGTATATGCCCAGTAGTGGGATTGCTGCATCATATGGTAATTCTATTTTTAGTTTTTTAATGAACCTCCATATGGTTCTCAGTAGTGGCTGTATCAATTCACATTCCCCCCAACAGTGCAAGAGGGTTCACTTTTCTCCACACCCTCTCCAGCATTTGTTGTTTGTAGATTTTATGATGAAGCTCAGTTTAACTGGTGTGAGGTGATACCTCATTATAGTTTTGATTTGCATTTCTCTAATAATTAATATGTGGAGCAGCTTCTCATGGGCTTCTTGGCCATCTGTATGTCTTCTTTGCAGAAATGTCTATTTAGGTCTTCTGCCCACTTTTGGACTGGGGTTTTTGCTTTTTTAATATTGAGCTGCATGAGCTGTTTATATATATTTTCGAGATTAATCCTTTGTCCATTAATTCGTTTGCAAATATTTTCTCCCATTCTGAGGGCTGTCTTTTCGTCTTGTTTATGGTTTCCTTTGCTGTGCAGAATCTTTGAAGGTTCATTAGGTCCCATTTTTTTATTTTTGTTTTTATTTCCATTACTCTAGGACGTGGATCAAAAAAGATCTTTCTGTGATTTAAGTCAAAGAGTGTTCTTCCTATGTTTTTCTCTAAGACTTTTAGAGTGTCTGCTTTTACATTTAGGTCTCTAATGCATTTTGAGTTTATTTTTGAGTATGGTGTTAGGGAGTGTCCTAATTTCATTCTTTTACATGTAGCTGTCCAGTTTTCCCAGCACCACTTATTGAGGAGACTGTCTTTTCTCCATTGTATATACTTGCCTCCTTTGTCATAGATCAGTTGACCATAGGTTCGTGGGTTTATCTCTGGACTTCCTATCTTGTTCCATTGATCTATGTTTCTGTTTTTGTGCCAGTACCATATTTTCTTGAATTCTGTAGCTTTGTGGTATAGTCTGAAGCCAGGGAGTCTGATTCCTCCAGCTCTGCTTTTTTCCCTCAAGACTGCTTTAGCTATTCAGGGTCTTTTGTTTCTCCACACAAATTTTAAGATTTTTTGTTCTAGTTCCGTAAAAAATGCTATTGGTAATTTGATAGGGATTGCATTGAATCTGTAGATTGCTTTGGGTAGTATAGTCATTTTCACCATATTGATTCTTCCAATCCAAGAACATAGAATATCTCTCCATCTGTTGGTATCATCTTTAATTTCTTTCATCAGTGTCTTATACTTTTCTGCATACAGGTCTTTTGTCTCCCTAGGTCATTTATTCCTAGGTAATTTATTCTTTTGTTGCAATGGTAAATGGGAGTGGTTCCTTAATTTCTCTTTCAGATTTTTCATAATTAGTGTATAAGAATGCAAGAGATTTTTGTGCATTAATTTTGAATCCTGCTACTTTGCCAAATTCATTGATTAGCTCTAGTAGCTTTCTGGTGGCATCTTTAGGATTCTCTATGTATAGTATTGTGTCATCTGCAAACAGGAACAGTTTTACTTCTTCTTTTCCAATTTGGATTCCTTTTATTTCTATTTCTTCTCTGATTGCTGTGACTAGGACTTCCAAAACTATGTTGAATAATAGTGGCGAGAGTGGACATCCTTGTCTTTTTCCTGATCTTAGAGGAAATGCTTTCAGTTTTTCACAATTGAGAATGATGTTTGCTTTGGGTTTGCATATATGGCCTTTATTATGTTGAGGTAGGTTCCCTTTATGCCCACTTTCTAGAGTGTTTTTGTCATAAATGGGTGTTGAATGTTGTCAAAAGCTTTTTCTGCATCTATTGAGGTGATCATATCATTTTTATTCTTCAATTTTTTAATATGGTGTATCACATTGATTTGTATATATTGAAGAATCCTTGCATCCCTTGGATAAATCCCAGTTGATCATGGTGTATGATCCTTTTAATGTGTTGTTTGATTCTGGTTGCTAGTATTTTGTTGAGGACTTTTGCATG
Source organism: Neophocaena asiaeorientalis asiaeorientalis (assembly GCF_003031525.2). Classification (NCBI taxonomy): domain Eukaryota; kingdom Metazoa; phylum Chordata; class Mammalia; order Artiodactyla; family Phocoenidae; genus Neophocaena; species Neophocaena asiaeorientalis. Next base: position 1,306,494 of record NW_020173488.1, on the reverse strand, counting down.
TATATTCATCAGTGATTTGGTCTATAAGTTTCTTTTTTTGTAGTATCTTTGTCTGGTTTTGGTATCAGGGTGATGGTGACTTCATAGAATGAGTTTGGGAGTGTTCCTTCCTCTGCAAATTTTTGGAAGAGTTTGAGAAAGATGGGTGTTAGCTCTTCTCTAAATGTTTGACAGAATTCACCTGTGAGGCCATCTGGTCCTGGACCTTTGTTTGTTGGAAGATTTTTAATAACAGTTTCAATTTCATTGCTTGTGATTGGTGTGTTTATATTTTCTATTTATTCCTGTTTCAGTCTTGGAAGGTTATAATTTTCTAAGAATTTGTCCATTTCGTCCAGGGTGTCCATTTTATTGGCATAGATTTGCTTGTAGTAGTCTCTTAGGATGCTTTGTATTTCTGCATTGTCTGTTGTAACTTTTCCTTTTTCATTTCTAATTTTATTGATTTGAGTCCTCTCCCTCTTCTTCTTGATGAGTCTGGCTTATGGCTTATCAATTTTGATTATCTTCTCAAAGAACCAGCTTTCAGTTTTATTCATCTTTGCTATTGTTTTCTTTGTTTCTATTTCATTTATTTCTGCTCTGATCTTTATGATTTCTTTCCTTCTGCTAACTTTAGGTTTTGTTTGTTGTTCTTTCTCTAGTTCCTTTGGATGTAAAGTTAGATTGTTTATTTCAGACTTTTCTTGTTTCTTGAGATAGGCTTGTGTAGCTATAAACTTCCCTCTCAGAAGTGCTTTTGCTGTGTCCCATAGGTTTTGGATCATAGTGTTTTCATTATCCTTTCTCTCTGGGTATTTTTTGATTTCCTCTTTGATTTCTTCAGGTTTCTCTTGGTTATTTAGCAAAGTATTGTTTAGCCTCCATGTTTTTGTGTTTTTTTCCATGTAATTCATTTCTAATCTCATAGTGTTGTGGTCAGAAAAGATGCTTGATATGATTTCAATTTTCTTAAATTTACTTTCCCTTGATTTGTGATCCAAGATATGATCTATCCTGGAGAATGTTCCATGTGCACTTGAGAAGAAAGTGTAATGTGCTGTTTCTGGATGGATTGTGCTATAAATATCAATTAAATCTATCTGGTCTATTGTGTCATTTGAAGCTTCTGTTTCCTTATTTATTTTCATTTTGGATGATCTGTCCATTGGTGTAAGTGAGGTGTTAAAATCCCCCTCTATTATTGTGTTACTGTCTATTTCCTCTTTTATAGCTGTTAGAAGTTGCCTTATGTATTGAGGTGCTCCTATGTTGGGTGCATATATATTTTTTTAATTGTTATATCTTCCTTTTGTATTGATCCCTTAATCATTATGTAGTGTCCTTCCTTGTCTCTTGTAACATTCTTTATTTTAAAGTCTTTTTTTATCTGATATGAGTATTGCTACTTCAGCTTTCTTTTGATTTTCATTTGCATGGAATAACTTTTTCCATCCCCTCACTTTCAGTATGAATGCGTCCCTAGGTCTGAAGTGGTTCTCTTATAGACAGTATATAGATGGGTCTTGTTTTTGTATCCATTCAGCAAGCATGTGTCTTTTGTTTGGAGTATTTATTTCATTCATGTTTAGCGTAATTATCAATATGTAACTTCCTATGACCATTTTCTTAATTGCTTTGGGTTTTTTAATGTAGGTCCTTTTCTTCTCTTGTGTTTCCCACTTAGAGAAGTTCCTTTAGCATTTGTTTTACAGCTGGTGTGGTGGTGCTGAATTCTCTTAGCTTTTGCTTCCCTGCAAAGCTTTTGATTTCTCCATCGAATCTGAATGAGATCCTTGCTGGGTAGAGTAATCTTAGTTGTATGTTCTTCTTTTTCATCACTTTAAGTACATCATGTCACTCCCTTCTCACTTGTAGAATTTCTGCTGAGAAATCAGCTGTTAATCTTATAGGAGTTCCCTTGTATGTTATGTTTCATTTTTCCCTTGCTGCTTTCAATAATTTTTCTTGGTCTTTAATTTTTGCCAATTTGATTACTATGTATCTTGGTGGGTTTATTCTTGGGTTTATCCTGTATGGGACTCTCTTCACTTCCTGGACTTGGGTGGCTATTTCCTTTCACATGTTAGGGAAGTTTTCAACTATAATCTCTCAAAGATTTTCTCGGGTCCTTTCTCTCTCTTCTTCTTCTTCTGGGACCCCTATAATGTGAATGTTGTTGCATTTAATGTTGTCCAGAAGTCTCTTATGCTGTCTTCATTTCTTGACATTATTTTTTCTTTATTCTGTTCCATAGCAATGAATTCCACCCTTCTGTCTTCCAGGTCACTTATCTGTTCTTCTGCGTCAGTTATTCTGCTATTGATTCCTTCTAGTGTAGTTTTCATTTCAGTTATTGTGTTGCTCACCTCTGTTTGTTTGTTGTTTAATTCTTCTAGGTCTTTGTTAAATATTTCTTGCATCTTCTGCATATTTGCCTCCATTGTTTTTCCAAAGTCCTGGATCATCTTCACTATCATTATTCTGAATTCTTTTTCTGTAAGGTTGCCTATCTCCACTTCATTTAGTTGTTTTTCTGGGGTTTTATGTTGTTCTTTCATCTGGTACATAGCCCTCTGCCTTTTCATCTTGTCTATCTTTCTGTGAATGTGCTTTTTGTTGCACAGGCTGCAGGATTGTAGCTCTTCTTGCTTCTGCTGTCTGCCCTCTGGTGTATTTGGTTTTTTAAACTATTATCCTTTATGTCTGCACAGTCCAAAGCCCATCTCTTGACCCAGCTTGGAATTGTAACAGCCTGTGCTGGCAATGGATTGTATCCTGTGGCTGATGAGCTTGAGGAAAACCAAGAAAACAGCTTTCTGGGCCCGTTGAGAAGTTCTGAAGGCTGGGAAGTCCAAGATCAAGATGCCAGCTGATTGGTCTCTAGCGAGAACACCCTTTCTAGCTTGCAGACAGCTGCCTCCTTGCTGTGTACTTCTACAAATATTATTATAGAGAAAAATAAAGTTTGGAAGGGAACTAAATAAATTATTTGTTGAGGGATATGTACTGAGTACAGACTTCTGTGCCTTCTTAGACAGCATTACTTTTCTTTTTGTTAGTTAATTTCTTACCATTTTTAGGCAGTCCTCTCCAATTTTGGTCTTGGCAGAAATATCCTACTATGAGGTGAAGGATCCGGATTTCTGAGAGGCCACTAAGAGGCCAGATGATGATCTTGAAAAACATGAATGAGACAGCTGTCTATGGGGTGAGAATTACCAGATTTGAATATAATTCCTCCTCCTTTCTCTCTCTTAATTTTCTCCTTGCAAACTTTCTTGAAAACGTGGGTGCCTTGTTAATACACTTCAGGGCAACTTGTTGACTATTTTAACACCCTGCAGTGAATATGGTAAAGAATCATATCTCATTGCTTCTTTTTTTTTCCTTTCTGCCTTCATTTCCTGCTATTTCTCAAACTCCCCTAGGCTTAGAGCTTCCAAATTAAGTGCTGACACTTTAATTATCTCTGCAGACTCTGCTTTGCAGGAATTCCTACTCCAAATATTAATAAGGAACAGTATCAGCCTAGGAACTTGTAGAAATGCAGAATCTCTGGCCTTGCCATTTGCGTACTAAAATAGAATCTGCACCTCTATCTGATCCCCTGCCATTATGTATTAATACCTACAGGTTTGTGAGACACAGTACTTTGTGTCTCTATTCCACAATGAAATATGTACAGAAAATGAGAATAAGTACTTAGAAACTTTTATAGCAATTTTACATTTCCATGAAATTTCTATTTTATTTTACAAAAGTATCATTCTGCAAAGGTTTGGGAATTTAAAAGAGTTGGTCATTCAATGTGGCTAATTCATGAAGTAATATTTTAGAAGACCCAAGATAAATAATAGATTTCAGTGTTAAATAGGGTATTAAGAAAAAAGAAACCACACTGACAAGTTGGTAATTTCAGAGACTTGAAGGTGATGAAGGGGCCAGCTATGCATGCAGTTGAAGAGTTCCATGTAAAAGGAGTAATAAATATAAAGATCCTGATACAGAAATATGCTTCTGATTATATGAGAAAAAAACAAGGAAGTCTTAGTGACTGGAGCAGATGGTTAAAGAAGAAGTTGGGATTTGACAGAAAAGTGTGAATGAGTGTCTGTTTGCATGTGTATGTGGGAGGGGAATGCAGTTTATGTGGGTCTTTGTAGGCTATGCTAAGATTTTGTGTTTTTTATTCTATGTGAGATGAGAAGATATAGAGGGAATGAAGTGAGGAGAGATATGATTTAACTTATCTTTTAAAAGGATAACTCTAGTGGGTATTTTAGGAATATAACAAATATGAGCAAGATCTGAAACAGGGAGTCCAATTAGGAGACTGGAGACTGTTGGAATGACCCAGGTGAGAAATGATGGTGTCTAGTACCACAGTCATAGCAGTGAAGGAGATGAGAAGTGATTAGGTACTGGATGCAACTAAGGGTAGTGTCAAGAGAAATTCCTGATGAAATGGATGTTGGTGGTAAAAATAAAGAACAAATTAACTGTACATTTTTTTTTGCCTGAGCAACTGGAAAGTTGAAGTTGTCATTAACTGAGGTTGGAAAATCACATTTGACAGACAAATATATCCAAAGACTTAGGTCTGCTCAAATATTTGTAAAATTTTAATGTGTAGTAGTGAAAACAAATGCATCTATTGTTTATAGAAATCTTATATTCCCATGATGCTTCATGAGCCCAGGCATTAAAGTCATGGAAACTGAGATCATGTTTATAATGCAGGGATTGCTTGTATTTTTTTGATATTGAGTTGTAAACGTTCTTTATATATTTTAGATATTAACCCCTTATAAGCTGCATCACTTGCAAATATCTTTACCCATTCAGTAGATTGTCTTTTTTTTGTTGTTGACAGTTTCCTTTGCTGTACAAAAGCTTTTTAGTTTGATGTGGTCTCATTTGTTTATTTTTGCTTTTTTTTTCCCTTGCCTGAGGAGACATAACCAAAAAATATATATTACTAAGATGGATGTCAAAGAGAGTACTGCCTATGTTTTCTTCTAGAAGTTTCATGATATCAGGTCTTACATTTAAATCTTCAATCCATTTTGAATTTACTTCTGTGCATGCTATGTGAGAGTAGTCCAGTTTGTTTCTTTTTAATGTAGCTGTCCAGTTTTCCCAGAGCCATTTATTGAAGAGACTGTCTTTCCCTCATTTTATATTCTTACATTGTTTGTCCTAGATTAATTGCCCATATAAGTATGGGTTCATTTCTGGGCTCTCTATTCTGTAACTTGATCTTTGTGTGTATTTTTGTGCCAGTAACATACTGTTTTAATAATTGTAGCTTTCTAGTATAGTTTGAAATCAAGGAACTTGATACCTTCAGCTTTGATCCTCTTTCTCAAGACTGTTTTGGCTATTCTGGTTCTTTTGTGTTTCCATACAAATTTTAGAATTACTTGTTCTAGTTATGTGACAAATGCCATTGGTATTTTGATAGAGATTTCACTGAACCTGTAGATTACTTGGGTATTATGTCACTTTAAAAATATTAATTCTTCAAATCCATGAACATGGTATATGCTTCCATCCATTTGTGCCATCTTTAAATTCTTTCATCAGTGTCTCATAGTTTTCCAAGTACAGGTCTTTTACTTCCTTAATTAGATTTATTCCTAGGCATTTTCCTTTTGATGTGATTGTAAATGGAATTGTTTTCTTAATTTATCTTTCTGATGGTTCATTGTTAGAAATGCAACAGATATCTATATGTATGTTAATCTTTATCCTGCAACTTTACCTAATTCATTGATGAGCCACAGAGTTTTTTGGTGGTGTTCTGAGGATTTTCTATGTGTAGTATCATGTCACCTGCAAACAGTGATTGTTTTACTTCTTCCTTTCCATTTTGGATTCCTTTTATTTTTTTCTTATTGTCTGATCAATGAAAAATACAAATAAAAAACGGGCAGAGGATCTGAATAGACATTTTTCTAAAGAAATGTACAGATGGTCAACAGTCATCTACATTACTAATCACCACTATAAGACACTGATGAAAGAAACTAAAGATGATACAAATAGATGGAGAGATATACCGTGTTCTTGGATTGGAAGAATCAACATTGTGTCAATGACTATACTACTCAAAGCAATAAACAGATTCAATGCAATCCCTATCAAGCTAACACTGGCATTTTTCACAGAACCAGAAAAAATTTTTTCATAATTTGTATGGAAACACAAAAGACCCTGAATAGCTAAAGCAATTTGATAAAGAAAACTGGAGCTGGAGGAATCAGGCTCCCTGATTTAAGATTATACTACAAAGCTACAGTAATCAAGACAGTATGGTAATGGCACAAAAACAGAAATATAGATCAATGGAACAGGATAGAAAGCCCAGAGATAAATCCACACACATGTGGTCACCTTATCTTTGATAAAGGAGACAAGAATGTACAGTGGAGAAAAGACAGCCTCTTCAGTAAGTGGTGCTGAGAAAAGTGGACAGCTACTACAACCCTCAGAATGGGAGAAAATATTTGCAAATGAAGCAACTGACAAAGGATTAATCTCCAAAATTTACAAGCAGCTCATGCAGCTCAATAACAAAACAACAAAACAAAAAAAAATGGGCAGAAGACCTAAATAGACATTTCCCCAAAGAAGGTATACAGATTGCCAACAAACACATGAAAGAATGTTCAACATCATTAATCATTAGAGAAAGGCAAATCAAAACTACAATAAGATATTATCTCACACCTGTCAGAATGGCTATCATCAAAAAATCTACAAACAATAAATGCTGGAGAGGGTGTGGAGAAAAGGGAACCCTCTTGCACTGTTGGTGGGAATGTAAATTGATACAACCACTATGGAGAACAGTATAGAGGTCCTTTAAAAACTAAGATATAGATAGCTAGTGAGAAGCAGCCGCATAGCACAGGTAGATCAGCTCCGTGCTTTGTGACTACCTAGAGGGATGGGATAGGAAGTGTGGGAGGGAGACACAAGAGGGAGGAGATATAGGGATATATGTATATGTATAACTGATTTACTTTGTTATAAAGCAGAAACTAACACACCATGGTAAAGCAATTATACTCCAATAAAGATGTTAAAAAAAAAAGAAAAGAAGAAGAAGAAACACAGGTTTGCTCTTAACTGTCCTCTTCTTTTGTTACAGCATTTGGTACTCTAGGTCAAAGACTTTTTTTTCAATCTTGCCCCTAGAACAATGCCCAACACATAGTTACTAAATAACTTTTTGGCAAATATAAATGTGTCCAGCAATTTAAAAAAAAGTACTATAAAAATATTAAGTCCAAAATGTAACAGTTAAAACCTTTAATCTTAGTTATATAATTCTTCCCTATGGTGAGGCATTACTATGCCAATTTTTCAAATCAGGGAGCTACACAGAAGTTGGCCTGATGAAAGCTTTGGGATTAACATTTTGTTAGTTATTGCAGTTTAACTAACCAAAGCCCAAATTAGTTGGATTTGTGTCTGGGGCAATTTGCAACAAATTATTGAGTTTTTTAGTAATTAATGCCTCTTAGGCTAACTAAAAATGTAAAAATTTTAAATAAATGAACATGTACATTTTACTGAGTTTAAATTCTATTTTTCTGTGATTCAAAAATTAATTTCAATCATTTTTAGTATTGTCACTATAGAGATTACTATTATTAATGTCCTTATATAATTTTTTTCAAATGGGAATATTTTCATTAATTTCAGATGTAATTTAATATCATTCTATACGTAAGTCTGCAAATATTTTCCTGCAGGGTAGATAGAAGATGATTTTACAGTATTTTATTTGGCACTTTGAAGCACCTTACTTTTGGCATTATAAAATAATATTTATTAGTGCACTGGACATTGAAGCTTTATGATTCTCCTTTTCATTTTTTCAATAACATATTTAACTAGTTATTTCATTGGTACAATTTCTGTTTCTCAGTAGAGTGACCGAAAAAATTAATGCTGTCAATCAAAGCTCTGTTTTCAAATTTTATCTTTATATGTTCCTTTTATCAAATTTGTGATTCATTTTTTTAATATACTATAATATTTGATAAAATCACAGATCTTAGTTTTACATTTTATACACCTCTTAGTAACAGACAGAATTATCAATTCACTCACTCATTCATTCATTCATTTATCATTTATTGAGTGATTACCATATAGATATTACTGTATAAATCACTCCTGGGAAGATGGAAATGATTTCATCCCATCATACCTAAGCAAGCAGTCATCTGGCATAATACAGAAAGAAACAGTGTTTATTACTGCCAAATAACAGATATGTTTCAGAAAGTGAAATATTTGTAATGAAAATTCTTCTCACTTGCTAAGGAACTTCTAAAACATATAATCTCTTGTAGCTTTTTGTGTTAAAAGAAGGATTATTTAAAAATAACTTTGGGGCTTCCCTGGTGGCGCAGTGGTTGGGAGTTCGCCTGCCGATGCAGGGGACATGGGTTCGTGCCCCTGTCCGGGAAGATCCCACATGCCGCGGAGCGGCTAGGCCCGTGAGCCATGGCCACTGAGCCTGCGCGTCCGGAGCCTGTGCTCTGCAACGCGAGAGACCACAACAGTGAGAGGCCCACGTACCACAAAAAAAAAAAAAAAAGAAACACCCCACTCAGTATTCTTTACCTCCACAGTTTCCTCAGTCCCACTTTCCACAGTTTGTAATATAATATTTGGCTGTACACTTTTTTTAATGTCTCTCTACTAGTTCTATAAATTCCATGAGAGTAAGAAACACATTATGTTGTCATCTTTCCAGAATCTAAGCAATGTTTGTACTCATTAATATTTGTAGAATATATGCGAGATTTACTTAGAAAACATTTCCTTTTAAGTTTGATTTCCTATTAAAACACTCTTACAAAAGTCCTGGAAATTAATGTTTAACTTATTCTACATCATGCAATGAGTCATGTGAAGTTATTTAATTCTCCTTACTTTGTGTTGTGTTCTATCTACAAAATAATCATTACAGAACAGGCCAGTGCCTTTTACTTTTAGCATACTTTCAGAACCTAGAAGAAAAGTTACCGTATCATTTTTTAAAATCTCTTGAGCTTCTTTGAAGTGACCCTGTCAAAATCTCTCAGTATTTCAGCACACAAAGTTGTTTTTTGGTTTGTTGCCAAAGAAAATGCCATGGGGATTTATCCTGACAACTTCTTTAAAAAATATACAGAACATTTTTAAAAATAAGGTGTACCTTGGAGCAATTCAAACCATTGTGTCACTTGTGATGAAAAGGCTATGTACTGATATGTCATTATTCTTAGGGCTGATAATTGGTAAGGTTTGACATTCAACTGACTAGTTAACCTCCACAGGGGGATGTCAATGGACATCACAGCCACATAGTCACAAGTGATATGTTTTTTCAGTCAGTGGTTGCAGATGCTTATATACATACAACCTAAAACCTGTAACATAGGAAGAGATGAATAGAATGATTAGCAAGATATGTAATGAAAAGGCAAATCCTAAATCATTTTACTCTAAATAACTTGTAGTTCTAGAGTCATTATTTTTACTTGTGTATGTTTGTGTATAGCCTTCTTATGCACACACATACACACATGTTCAATTTTTATTTCATAAAGCGATTTGCTTTGGAATTGTAACAATAGATTATGATTAATCTCAATGGCGTCATTTGAGTTCAGCTATCAGGCACCAAAAGTAGCATATATTTAGAGACTTTCTCAGTGATATCATGGCACATATGAGAAAAATAAAAAGATGTTGAATCTCTTTTGTTGACAAGCACTTGATGTTAAATTATTTTACATGTATAGATTGCATGCAAAATTTCTTCAAGCTAGAGTCTATTTCCACTTCAGAATGCTTTATTTCATCACCTAGATAATTATGTATCTCTCAAAAGGAATCATGTATCTATCAAAAGGAAACAATCTAAATTATGTTCAAATTGGTAATGTGGTAAAACATCTCTGTCTGAAAAATATATTTTGAATGAATGAATGACCTACATTATTTGTAAGATTAAATCTAAAAAAGCATGGCAAAATCTAGGATTAAATGCAAACTTTCACAAAGAAGCAAAAGTCAGAACTAAAATGAATGTTATACCTTAGTAACATAGCATATTATTGACAGGTTTTGAAACTTTATTGGAAATGTACCAATTATAGCCAAAAGAACACATGGAAAATTTACAAATTATTAATTTAGGTTTAATTTCCTATAACAGCTATAAAGAATGTGGAGGAGTGCTGACTTGGCATGGAAAACAAGCAGAAGCCATCATTAACTGGAATGACTAAAAACGTTACTAAAGTAGCAAATAAAAATCAAATTACATTTATTGAATATCAACTTATTCATGGTCCTGCCTTCCACGGGGCCAAATATTTCATAAATTTTGCCACAGTTATCTGCAGAGTATTCTGGGATTCAGAGCAGTCATACACAATTTGGGAGAGGGGTCTACTTTTTACAGTAGTTATCAAGACTTTGGTGAGCATTAAGAGCCTTTAAAACTGTGGTTTTGAAAAATACTGTCCTCTCCTGGGAGAGAACATGAAGAGAAAGAGAGTTGCTTCTTTTTTTTTTTTTTTTTTTTCTTTTAAATCTCTTCATATATAGAAAGATTAAATTTTCAGGGAGTTGCAGAGGGAAAAACACTACCCAAGCTACGTTTATTGTGCACCATAAAAGCTATAAGGTCCTTTGAGCAATATCCTGTTTTATTCAATGCATTCCTTTAGTTTAGAATAAATTTCTAAAACATAGCTGCTGGTTATCAAAGACTTGAAGGAGTTAAGCAGCAGAAACAAAGGGCATAGGGGGAGTCTGTGTTACAGGTCACAAGAAATTACCTTCTTAAAATATTTGTTTTCATGTTACTGAAGTAAATTTTGATCTATTAAATTGGTTGCATGCCATCTAATTGCATAGAGTATGCTTTATTTAATATACTGTAGTTGTTCTAGATTCTCTAAGTTCTGTGACTTTATTATTCAGTGTTGCTGAACCAAACTTGTGTCGTCTCACTCACCCGCAGTAAAGCCAATCTACTGACATCAGGCTGTGGTGAAGGAAAGTGTGGAATTGACTGTAAGTGCCAAGCAATGAGTCCAGGCACTACTGCTCAAAAGGCCCAAATTCCTCCATGGCTTTCAGGGAAGGCGGTTGTGGGGTGCATGATCATCTGATGGACATTCTTCTGATTGGTTGGTGGTGTAGTAGTTGGGAGTCAATATCATCAAACTTCTGGTTCCAACTGGACTGGTGTCTTTGTTAACTTCTTCCACCTGGTGGGGATTTCAGTAGCTGCAAAACTGCTCAAAAGATATGTTTCAGAACATAATCTATAGCTCTTGAGGAGGAACTAAAGGTCCTTGACTTTGTTTAATGGTCAAGCTATTATTATTTTTTCTTGCTTGATTGTTTTCCTTTGTTTCTGCATTTGCTCACTTCTCTGATTAAATTTATTCTTTGGAAGTTGGGGAAGGCCTTGGAAGCTAAAGTTTTTCCACAAACAAGAGGCAGGCTGAGGAGCTGGGTTAGGGTGTCTGTCCTGGTAAGGCCCCATAGCATCTTGCTCAATTATAAGAGGTGCAGGTAGAAACATGAATATTAAACTCTTTGTGCATCATATGTTTTTACCCACAATTTTTGTAATTTTTAAAAATTTTATTGAAGTATAGTTGATTTACAGTGTTGTATTAATTTCTGCTGTACAGCAAAGTGACTCAGTTATACACACACACACACACACACACACACTTATATATATATATATATATATATATATATATAATCACATCTTCTTTATCCATTCATCTGTCGATGGACATTTAGATGTTTCCATGTCTTGGATATTGTAAATAGTGCTGCTACGAAGATAGGGGTACATGTATCTTTCCGATTTATAGTTTTGTCTGGATATATACCCAGGAGTGGGATTGCTGGATCATATGGCAACTCTATTTTTAGTTTTTTGAGGAACACTCATACTGTTCTTTAGAGTGGCTACACCAACTTACATTCTCACCAACAGTGTAAGAGGGTTACCCACATTTAATAGGCTTTTAACTTGGAATTTGTAATTGAAATGTTGTAGCTAATGCATACTTATCAGAAGAAGAATCATGTTTTCTCTACTAGGGAAAATAAATTTTGTAATACATTATTAACATGTATAATTTTGTTTTTAGTTAATAGTTTGATAGATTTTTCCTTCTTAAACATTTTTCTTCAGTGTATGAATATTTGTGGGTTTTCTTCCAATTGAAATCTTTTCAAAATTTGACTGAAAGCAAATGTATGTATAAAAGTAAAACAAAACATTTAAACAAAAATTGGGGCAAAAATCTAGACATATCCAGTGTCTGAATATTTGCACCAGCATTCAATGTGATGCTCAAACTAGGAAATATCCAGGCTTTATATTCTACTTAATTGTGAAATTTAGGCATAATTTATTAACAGTGTTATATAAATAATATATGCTGCTTAGTGATAGATCCCAGTGTTCAAATTCCTTCCTTGTCTCTTTTTGTCTCTAAGATTTGAAACAATTACTGAATTCCTCTGAGTTCTTCCTGATCTATTAAATTAGGTTATAATGTCATTCATAATGAGAATTTATGAAATATTTTAAGTTTCTCTAATTGGTGCTACAAATGACAACTAGTATTATTGTTGATGTCTAAATTCCTATGAAATTTTAATGTGTTTGACCAAATGTTTTTCTGATCAAACCAGAAAAATGTTTGACCAAATATGTGAGCAATCTGTGGCTTAGTCAATTGATAAATAAAATTAACCATCACAGAGGTCCTGATTAGCGGGGAAGAAAAAAAATAAAGTGTGTGAAGATACACTAGTGGAATGTAACATTAGAAAGGATTAATGGGACTCTAGCCTAAGGTTTATTCTAGAAATAATATGGTGACATTGAAAAATTCCTAACTATGAAAGTGTGAGTTGAAAGATAGTGTGTTCCTCTTATATAATCCTTTCTTACAATTACGTTCATCTAAGTGGAAAATAATCTTGAAACCAAAGGAATAAAATATAAGGGACAGTTTGCACTTGAGACCATTTTTAAGAAACATTTTCCTACATATATTGTTTCCACACTACTGTTTTTGAGTTCCAATTTAAAAATTCTTAATAATAGAGTTTCTTGAACTCTAACATTTTCCATTTGAGATATCACCCCTAGCTAATGTGCATCAGGTTGCTAGGCATTTTATGTCCATTTTCTTTCAGCAATATAGTCAGATATCTTTGTATCATCTTTACAAATAAGGAAATAGGTGATAACTAACTTACCCAAGGCCATACAACTTTAGAGTCTCTCTAACTCTAAATTAGACAAATGTATTAAATGACATGGGAAAAGAAAAAATGTATCCTGACATTCTTCTATTTCATATTTGACCTGGAAGAATGAAGATCAAAGAATAAATGACTCAAAGGAAACTGGTTTTGAGAGTTTCCATAGGAATAGCTATTTAATGAGAGATGAATTAAAGGCAAAGAAACAAATGATCAGCATTTAATACAAGTAGAAGGGGAATATTTTAATGCTAAACTAGAAAAGATGTTTAATGTTGAACCATAAATAGCTCTCAATAAGTTTTAGATTCACAGTCAGTGTCTTGATAATGGAAAAAATAGCATATAAAAATGAGGACTATTTTTTTGAGTTGAAAAGCAAAGTTGCTATAATTAGACCCAGAATTGAGGACTGGAGATAACATGGTGGAAAGGCTATTCATGGTATCAGAACTAGGGCTGGTCAAACAAGATAGGTGCATAGCCTATACAAGTGCATAGCCAATACAATTATCAGCAGAATTATACTTAGCACCTAGTCAATATTAACAGAATTAATAACAAGGTAAACACAAATGGGAATGAAACCAGCACAGTGTCTAAGTGTCAAAAGGTCTGCATTGAAATATTCAGAGTTCAGAAACTCTGGTTTCCAGTTCTGCATGCAAGTGTTTAAAAACCCTTCCTTCATTTCTATCTTTCATATTTATGCTGAGAAACTATAGGATATTTTATAATATATTTCAGTTCATTTGCAAAAAATCTATCAATTATCTACTGATCAAAGTCCCCTATATCTCTCAGAATCTAGTTCAAAAGTAGTCTCCTGCTCAGGAAGCTTTCTCTATGCATTTCTCTTTGCTTTTTTTCTGAAAAGTATTTTTTAAAGAATTTCTTTCTAAGTTCTCTCAGCTTGGTGATATAGAGGAAGTTACTTAACTTCTATGAGTCAAAGCTTGTTTATTAATAAAAAATTGGGAAAACTTATGGTTTCTGGTCCCACATGTAAAGAGCTTGGAAGTCACCACTCTGTTCTAAATACAATTTAAAAAGTGAACATACTAAAAAATTAACAACTCTTTTTATATCTGTAAGAGAGGGGAGAACACAGGGCAGACCGTTGTTCCCAAGATTGGAGAGAAAGACAGGTAAATACAGGGTCATGGCTGTAATGGAAAAACACCTTACCTATAAAGGAACAAAGATTAAAATCACATCTGACTTCTCAGAAATTGTGTAAGCTAGAAGAGACTGAAGTGAAACATTTAAAGTGTTGAGGAAAAACGAGTGTCAGGATAGGAAAATTTAAACCATAATTGATGAATTGCTGGAGAATTATTGTAGACAACTCTGACAGTTAAAAACTCTAGGGGAACCCAGTCTTAGGGGAGCTCCCACAATATTAGAGATTTATCTAAAGGACCTTGACCAGGTTCCCACAGTAAATAGTGAAGAAAAATTCCCTTATCCTTACAGCAGGAGGAGGGGAAAATAAACCATCAGAGCACTCTGTTCTTCTCAACAAGGCCTGCCCTCAAGGGAAACTAGTTAATCAGAACCTAAGGAACTGGGTATTATGAGGGCCTAAATGACCTGAGGGAAGGGAAATAACAGACTCCAGTCCACTCTGCTCATTCTGTCTCACTTAAGGGGCAGAAAAACACTGAGAAATATTAGCAAAATTCACAGTCTAGAGGCATAACTCACTGAAAGACAGAGATCTAATCATAGAACTTATAAAACACTTCCCCTCCTCCTTTATCATATTACTAAAGGCCTATTTACATAAGTTCCTTTTACCAGGTACATCATGTCCAGCTCTTAAGAAAAAACTAGAAGGCATACCAAAAGGCAAAAAATACAATTTGAAGATACAGAGCAAGCATCAGAACCAGATATGGCAGGGATGTTGGAATTTTCAGACTGAGAATTTAAAACAAGTATGATTAATATTTTAAGGGCACTAAGGGATAAAGTAGACAGCATGCAAGAACAAATGGGCAGAGTGAGAACAGAGATAAAAATTCTAAGAAAAAAACCAAAAATAATTGCTAGAGCTCATAACAGAAATGAAGAATGTCTTTGGTGGGCTCATTGGTAGACTGGATATGGCTGAGGAAAGAATGTCAAAGCTATATGACAATAGAAACTTCCAAAACTGAAAAACAAAGAGAAAAGCAACTAAAAAATTAAAACAAAAAAGAACCAGAATAGATTATCCAAGAATTGTGGGACAACTACAAAATGTGTAACATACATATAATGGGAATACCAGAAGGAGAAAAAAGAGAGAAAGGAACAGAAAAAAATATTTGAAACAATAATAACTGAGAATTTCCCCAGATCAAAGTCAGACACCAAACCAGACATGGGAAGCTCAGAAAACACTAAACAGGATTAATGCAAAATAAATAAATAAATAAATGCCTACACCAATACATAATTTTCAAATCACAGAAAATCAAACGTTCAAAAAAATCCTAAACAGGCATTAAAGGAAAAACACCTTACCTATAAAGGAACAAAGATTAAAATCACATCTGACTTCTCAGAAATTGTTCAAGCTAGAAGAGACTGAAGTGAAACATTTAAAGTGTTGAAGAAAAACCCTCACCAAAGTAGAATTCTGTAATCTGAGAGACTATCTTTTGAAAGCGAGGTAGAACTAAAGGCTTTCTCAGACAAACAAAAATTGAGGAGTTTTGTTGCCCATAGGTCTGCCTTGCAAGAATGTTAAAAGAAATTCTTTAGAGAGAAGGAAAATAATATACATCAGAAACCTGTATTTGTATAAATATATATATAGGCTTATGTATGCTTACATGGAAGTGAAATGAATGACAGCAATAATACAAAATATGGGAGGGAGAAATTAGAATTATTTTATTATTATAAGATAGTCACACTGTCCATAAAGTGGTATAGTATTGTTTGAAATTAGACTTGGATTAGCTCTAAATGTATATTGCTAAGAAAGGAGAGAAAATGAAGTCATATGCAATGCTCAATTTAAACCACAAAAGTCAGGAAAAATGTGAAAGACAACAAAGGAACAAAGAACAAGGGCAATGTTAGAAAATAGTAGCAAATATGGTAGCAAATATTAATCCAACAATATCATTTGTCTAAATGTACTAATTAAAGACAGAGATGGTCAGAGTAGATCAGAAAATAAGAGCCAACTGTAAGTCACCTACAAGAAACCCACTTTAAATATAAAGACATAGATTAAAAGTAAGTAGATGAATAAAAATACACCGTGCTAAAATTAATCAAAAGAAAGCAGGAGTAGTTATATTAATTTCAGACAGCAGACTTCAAAGCAAGGAAAAGTATCAAGGGTAATGATGGGCATCACACAATGAAAAAGAGGTCAATTCTCCAATGACACATAACAATCATTAATGTGTATGTCCTTAACAACAGAGCATCAAATTATGTGAGGCAAAAACTAATAGAATTACAAAGAGAAATAGATTAATCCACTATCATAGTTGGAGACTTCTAAACCCCTCTATTAGAGATGGACAGATCCAGCAGGCAGTAAATTGGTAAGGACATAGTTGAACTCCACAACACCATCAATCAACTGCATATAATTGACATCTACACACTATTTCAACCAACAGCAGTAGAATACAGCACCACCAATCAATGGAGTGCAATTGACATCCAAAGATTATTTCATCCAACAATATCAGACTATATACATTCTTCTCAAGGTCCCATGGAATATTTAGCAAGATAAACCACACTCTGGGTCATAAAATACCCCTTAACAAATTTAAAAGAATAGAATTAATACAATGTCAGCTTTCAGATAACAATGGATTTAAACTAGAAATCAATAAAAGAAATAAAGCTGGAAATTTCCAAAATACTCAGATTAAACAACAAACTTCCAAATAACATATGAGAATAAATCACAAGTTTAAAATATTTTGAACTAAAGGGAAATGAAAACATAAGTTATCAAAGTTTGTGAGATTTCAATGAAAGTAGTGGTTAAAGGGAAATTTATAGCATTGAAAGCATATATTAGTAAAGAGGAAAGATCTAAAATCAATCATCGAAGTTTTCACCATAGGAAAGCAGCAAAAAAAAAGAGCAAATTAAATCCAAAGCAGAAGAAAAGAAATAATAAGAATTAGGCTAGAAATCAATGAAATTGAGAATAGGACATCAATAGAGAAAACCAACCAAACCAAAAGCTGTTTCTTTGAAAAGATCAATAAAATCAATGTCTCTAGCCAGGTTAACTAAGAAAAGACTAAAGAGGATACAAATTAATAATATAAGGATGAAAGAGAGAACACCACTACAAATCTTTTGGACATTAAAAGGACAATAAAGAAAAATTATAAGCCACTCTGTGCCACAAATTTGATAGCCTAGATGAAATGGGTAAATTTCTTGACTGACATAATCTGCCAAAACTCATGCAAGAAGGAATAAGCAATCTGAATAGGCCTGTATTTATTTTTTAAAATGAACCAATAATTAATAACCTTACAAAACAGAAAGCACCAGACTCATATGAGTTCTGAGCCTGGTAGATAAAGAATTATATTCCGTGGTCAGATGGGATGTTCTCTGATATACATGGCTGTTTCAACATTTGAAAATCAATTAATGTAATTCATCACATTAATAGGCTAAAAAAGAAAAATCACGTGATCATATCAATAGAAGTAGGGAAAGTGTATGATAAAATCCAGTGCCCACTCATGGCAAAATCCCTCAGTTAACTAGAAAAAGATGACAACTTCCTCAACTTGATAAAGAATATTTATAAAACACCTACAGCTAATATCATAATTAATAGTGAGAAAGTAAACACTTTCCCACAAAGATCAGGTACAAGACAAGGATGTCCCCTCCCACCACTTATTTTCAACATTATACTGGAAGATTTAGCTAATGTAATAAGCAAAAGAAAGAAATAAAAAACATACAGATTGGGAAGAAAGAAATGTCTTTGCTTGCAGATGACATGATCGCCTATGTAGAAAATCCTAAAGAAAAGACAAAAAAAAATCCTGGAACTAATAAGCAATTATAGCAATGTTGAAGAATCTAAAGTTAATGCATTACAAAAGTTAATTATGTTCTTATATTCCAGCAATGAATAAATGGAATTTTAAATTAAAAACAAAATATCATTTACATTAGTACACAAAAAATAAATACTTAGGAATAAATTTAACAAAATATTTACAGGCTATATATGAGAAAAAATACAAAACTCTGATCAATGAAATCAAAGAAAAATTAAATAAAGTAAGATATATTCTATGTTGTCCATGGATAGGAAGACACAGTATTGTCAAGATGTCAGTTATTCCCAACTTGATCGATAGATTCAATGCAATCCCAATCAAAACACCAACAAATTATTATGTGATATTAAAAATCTAATTCTAATGTAAGGCCATGAACAAGAATGAAAACATTGAACTGAATTAGTGTGTGGATAAAGTTGGAGTGTAATTTGTTAGTGGAGCTTAATGTCAGAGAAAGAAATAAGACAAAAACTGGAATTTCATAACAGAATCATTCTTGTTTCAGTGGGTTTTTAAAAATTTTGCATGGATACAGTCCCCTATGGCTTTGTGTATCCTCTGTATTCTATCATCTTCTGTCTATGATCCTTTCATGTCAACATTGATTCACAGTGTTAATTTCCATGGATTGCTTATTGTGTAACTTCGTGGAAACTCACTGGATTGTTCATCTCTCTGAAGCTGAGTGTCATAAGTGATTGATATAGCTTCCAGTTTTTATAAAATATGAAGACAAATGATTGGTGTGTAAAGTTCCTGGTTCTTGGAGTATAAAGTTTCCAAAACAAAACAAAAAAATATATACAAATAGCTGAATTCAGTGAGAAAAAATCACATTTTCTGGTACTTAAACATTATATTTTGGTAGAATATTGATGATAGCAAATTGTGTACAGGGTACTTATTATGCCCAGGACTGTGAAAGCATTTTCCCCTTCTCCTTTTATTTTTCGTATTGAAGTATAGTTGACATACAATATTATATTAGTTTCAGGTGTACAGCATAGTGACTCAACACATATACATTATAAATTGATGACCATAATGAGTCTAGTAACTGTCATCATACAAAGTTATTGCAATATTATTAACTATATTCTCTATGCTGTACATTACAACCCCATGACTTATAGTTTGTATGTCTTAATGCCCCTTCATCTATTTCAACCACCCTCCCCAAACCCCTCTCCACTGGTGACCACCAGTTTGCTCTTTGTATCTATGAGTCTATTTTCATCTTGTGCAAGCAAGTATGTTTTAAAAAGAAAGCAAAAGCCTGGAGATTATTATTTATTTATTCACTTAGTTATCTAAGTCTAGATATTTTTAATAAAGTCTAATATATGCATGTATATATGTATAAATTTTTAAATTCCATTTTAATAGAACACCATCCTGTGATGTCAATTCCTAGATTCTCATACCAAATACATTAAAGAAGAGTCTCCAAGTTTTGTTTTAAAATACATTGTAATAAATTTGTAAAGCAGCAATTTGCAAGGTGGGGACAGGAGATATAAATATCAATCAAGATATTTTAATGCAATAATCTCATTAGAAATTTCGGACATCTAATGTGGATTATTTATTGGAATAAAGGAAGGGTCAGGGAATGGGAGAGACATAGAAAAGACACGTAGTTTACACGTATAACTGCACTCCAATTTAGGAGTTACAAATTTAAAGACTATTGTTATTTTGTGTACTGTTAAGTCAGAGGGAACTGGACTTACTGGAAATTTTATTTTTAATACTAACGTGGAAATTGTAGTTACTTTGTTAACATAAAGTCTGTTGGTGATTGCTAAAGTAATGTTGGAATTACATAGAATATGTAGCCTTTATATTGAAAGAATATGTAAAATCTAATAACAAAAGTCAAATTTACATTGATTAATAGTAATGAAATAATGTTTGTGATTTCTTCTTATTTACAAATGTTTTCACACATATATTTATTATATTTGGGTAGACTAATATCAACTACATATCTATTTTTTATTGAAATGTAATTGACATATATTATTGTGTAAGTTTAAGATGTCCAATATGTTGACTGTATACATTTATATATTGCAATAGGATTACCAAAATAGTGTTAGCTAATACCTCCATTACATCAATTAATTATCTTTTTGTGTGTTCTTTTGGGGGGTGAGAACATATATGTTCTAGTCATCTAGAAACTCTGAAGTGTATAATACAATATTGTTGACTATAATCACAATACTGTGTATTAGATCTCCAGAACTTATTCATCTTCTAACTTCCCTACCCCACAATCCCTGGTAACTACAATTCTTCTCTTTTTTTCTATGAATTCAGCTGTTTTAGATTCTATTATAAGTGAAAACATGCAGTATTTACCTTTCTCTGGTTTATTTTGCTTAGCGTATTGCCCACCTTACTGCAAATGGCAGGATTTCCTTCTTTCTTGTGGCTGAATAATATCCCACTGCATATATGCATATATATATATATAGTAGTATAGTTTGAAATCAGGAAGTGTGATACCTGTAATTTTGTTCTTCTTTCTCAGGACTGCTCTGGATCTTTTGTGGTTCCATAAAAGTTTTAGGATTGCTTTTTCTATTTCTGAGAAAAATGCCATTAGAATTTTGATAAGGATTACATTGAATCTATAGAAGGGTTTGGATAGTACAGATAGTTTACAATATTAATTCTTCCAATCCATGAACACAGGTTATCTTTCTATTTGTTTGTATCTTCCTGAATTTATTTCCTCAAAGTCTTGTAGCTTTTGTTCTAAAGAGCATTCACTTCTTTGGTTAAATTTATTTCTAATTATTTTATGGTATTTAATGCTATCATGAATGGAATTGTTTTCTTTATTTCTTTTTTAGATATTTTGGTTTTAGTGCATAGAAATGCCACTGAGGACTTCCCTGGTGGTGCAGTGGCTAAGAATCTGCCTGCCAATGCAGGGGACATGAGTTCAAGCCCTGGTCAAGGAAGATCCCACATGCTGCGGAGCAACAAAGCCCGTGTGCCACAACTACTGATCCTGTGCTCTAGAGCCCGCAGCCTGCACACCTAGAGCCCATGCTCCACAATAAGAGAAGCCACCACAATGAGAAGCCCGCACACTGCAACAAAGAGTAGCCCCAACTCACCACAACTAGACCCAATGCAGACAAAAATAATAAATAAATTTATAAAAAAAAGAAAAAAGGAATGCCCCTGATTTCTGTATATTGAGTTAATATCCTGCAACTTTAAGTTAATTCCTGCAAAGTGAATTTGTTGATTGGTTCAAACAGTTTTTTCTGGTGGAATATTTTGGATTTTCTATGTGTTAGATCATATAATCTGCAAGTAAAGAAAACTTTACTTCTTCCTTTCTAATGTGGGTGCTTTTTATCACATATTAAAAAGGATCATACACTATGATCAAATGGGATTTTTCCCTAGGAGGTAAGAATGCTTCAACATACACAAATCAATAAATATGTCATACCTGATTAATAGAATGAAAGATAAAAATCATATGATCGTCTCAGTAGATGCAAAAAAAAAAGCACTTGACAAAATAGAACACACTTTCATGATAACAATCCTCAACAAATTGGGAATAGAATGAACATAACTCAACCTAATTAAAGATTGTATGACAAATGTAGAGCTAACATTATACTCCTCAGTATAGGAGTATAGGTTGAAAGGTTGAAAGCTTTTTTTCTAAGATCCTGAACAAGACAAAGGTGCTCAATCTCACCACTCTTTTTCAACATAGTACTGGAAGTTCTAGCCAGAGCAATCAGGCAAAATAAAGAAACTAAATATCTCTTAAAACAAATGAAAGTTTTGTGATATTAAGCTAAATCTAAATTTAGAAGCTATTACTCAGCATTCATCTTCAACATTGAGGAAATAAATGTACTTGATTAATAAATGTATTTATGGTTTATAGATGTATTTAAAATGTAATTAAGGTTTATAAACTTTATATATAGTTTTTGATAATTTTATTCATTCCTCACATCCTAAAACTAACATCCATATTGTAGTTTAAAACATAATTGATATATTAACTATAAATATCATTAAATTTCCTATTTTGAAATCAAAAACTTCTCCAAATTTGAAAGTGAAGGAGATCTATTTTAATTTTATATCCAATGAAATTAAAGCTTTCAAATATACCCTATAATATTTGAAAATTAAAATATTCTTTCAATTTTTTAACACTTCTGCACTCATAAGTCTTCATGAGAATAGTGAGAAAAAACTTGTTCAACTGATAGTTAAACACAAGTATTATTTTTTCTTATGATAATTTAGGAAGTTTATATTGTAACATGAACATAACCAAGGCAATGGTTGCTTGAATAATCCCTGATAAAATTCATGTAACTTTCTCTATCAGGGAAAGTTGAAGAAAAATGAAATTTAATGCAAATGACTCTTGATTTAAGATGTTAGAATACTCTACTGGATTCAAAGAAAGACACTAAAGTCAAAGACTGAACCCAATAATTAAGGATAGAAAGCAGGGCTTCCCTGGTGGCGCAGTGGTTGAGAGTCCGCCTGTCGATGCACGGGACGCGGGTTCGTGCTCCGGTCCGGGAAGATCCCACATGCCGCAGAGCGGCTGGGCCCATGAGCCATGGCCGCTGAGCCTGCACGTCCGGAGCCTGTGCTCCGCAACGGGAGAGGCCGCAACAGTAAGAGGACCGCATACCGAAAAGAAAAAAAAAAGGATAGAAAGCAAATAGACTAAGTTACAGGCACTGACTTTAGGTTCCATACAGGGCATTCAAAGTACCCTGGCACACCTAATGGACATTTAAAACTAAAATTTGCTATTGATTGTTATAAGATCTGGAAGCTATGTGGGTACCAATCCCAGTCTTTCACTTTATTAGTGAAGCAATGCTGGAAAAATTGCATGGCCTTTTTGTGCCTCAGTTTCCTTATTTATAAGATGAGAATATCAGTGGTTCATAAGGTTGCCATGAAGATTAAACTATTTAAGCTTGAAAAATAACTTAGAGGAGTATTTTGCACATAGTGAATCCTTCAATAGGTATTGGTAATTGTTTTACTTTATTACTATTATTATTATTGGTGGTGGGGGGGTGTTATTTAGTATCAATAGTATCACCCTCTTCTGATCCCCTGCACCTCCTGATCCCTTGTCATCTCAAAATAAAATTCTTCTGACAGAATCAAGAAGATTTGTACTACTAAAAAAAGAAACAAACAAACAACTTTTAGTATGTACCATAGGGAGGTAGAGTTGTTTCTACTGATGACTTCATAGTTCTGAAACTGCTTTCCAGAGACACAAGAATGTAAGCCTTGACCTATGAATCAAAGCATAAAGTTATCCTTTTTACTCAGTGTTTTGTCTTAATGATATAAAAGGATCAATCAGGTAGAGGGGTGATTAAAGCTGAGTTTCTTTCTGTGTATTTACCTAGAGGCAAAATCAATGAGCATCCCCAGTAAGTAATAAAAAGTGATAAATGTATAAATAATCACATACTTCTAGAAGGAAGTCATGTTTCAGCCCTGAGGTAGTCGTCGGTCAATTATTGACAGACTGATTCCTGCACATGAATATTTTGAGGCATATCTTTAATGCTTAACATATAATGAAACTTCTTTCATTTACTTTTGAATGAAAAAATAACTGACTTTTTGTCCGAATGTTATTAGTGTAAAAATGTCCTAAAGAAGGGCAAGGAGACTAGAGCTTACTGAACTTGTAAAGCAAAATAAACCCAAATGTTACCACCGAAAAGTCTCATTATCATGTCAATGATGTGAAGAAATGAACTCTACTTCCAAAAAATTCCTTTCTTTTCCCTGGTATGTGACTGATTTTTAATCTGATCCCAGTGACATGTTTACTATTATCCAAAGCACATGTGAGTTATCTCTGCAAGTAAATATAAGGCACATTATGGAAGAGCAGAAAAGGTGAAAGAATGTGGCAATAGTTATACAGGGTTTTTTTCTCTTACACACAATTATCCATTATAAATTAACCCACTAATATGTTTTCTGTACTACCCTAGTGAAGAGTAACCCACGCTATAGATAGAACAAATTTTCCACATAATTACATTTTAAAAATAGTACTTTAAAATCAGATAGATTGCTGATCATGATTCAGAATGCAAGAGAATGCTTTGAGATTTTGATTTCATTAACTATTCAGACCTGAAATACATTATCATGAAAACACTTGTAAAAACTCTAATGTTGTATAAATTTGGGATATCACTTTGCTGTGACATTAAGTCATGTCTCCTTTTTCCTGGTCCAAATCATTAGAGGAGTCTATTGATATTATCTTAGGCCAGATTATTCTAAAATCCTTAAATTGTATAGAAATCATAGACTTCATTGTGGCAAAATTTAATAGATGTTGAGGTTATAGTAAAAATAATTAGAAATGTTCCACTTCAGGAAATTCACTCCCTGGTGGCTTATGGCAAGCTATGATGTTGAAAACTAATTGAGGTTGAAATAAAGTCTTCAGTATCTACAAATTTCTTACAGGCTTCTTAGTCATGGGTGTGGTTAATGCTCAAATCATATGTAATTTGCAATTAGATATTATAATAAAATTTTATTGAATATAAGCTGAGGAAGTAAATATTGAAGGCTTCTTTTAAGGATTCCAAAAGAAAATTAATATAGATAAAAAAGTGGAGCCACAGAAAATTGAGTAGTGGCATTTTGAATGTCTAATCTGATCTTTTTCCATCCAAGAAAAGATATCCTCTTGGGATTTGGGAGTTCGCATATGCAGTATCTTACTGAGATGGGAAACAAAGATTTAAGGCTGAGTGTTTAGGCCTGTATATATTAATTTCTTCCATGGAAGTATATGCCATATGAGCTAAGAAAAGAAGAAAACAGGCAAAAGATTAATTAGGGGATCTTCACAATGTACAGGCAGAGCTAGGCCAAGCTATAAAGTTTGCTGATGTAGCAACAAAAAGGGGTAATAAGAAAATGAGTATAAAAGGAAGCCAAGAGAAGAGAGATTTTTAAAACCTCAGTTTGGAAACAAGATGTATGCGGATAGAGAGGAGTCCATGGTGTGAAATATTGCAGTTAGAAGTAGGATGGCCACAGAGAACAAATTGCTTTTGACAATGAAATTTAAACAGTATTTAAACAGGTGAAATTAGAGAGATTTTGACTATGTAAGAACTGAGTATAAATGATAAAAAATGAAAATAGCATATTTTCTTCTTTGAAGAAGTATAGTGAAGAAGAGCAGAAGAACAAAGGGTATATTCAAAGAGAAGGTAGATTATCATTCTGGTTTTAGCATGAAAGACTTTTGGAAGTGCAGATGGAAGGAAGTAAGAAGAGAGAAAATTTGAAGAGATAGGAAAAATGAACTGATTAATAACATGTAGTCTAGTAGAAGGTAAAAAGAGAAGTAATTCAGCTTCCAGGTGTGTACATATGGAGGTAGACAGCATCTGAAGAGAAAAACAAAGCCAACATTTATTCAGCACCTATTTGGCCAGGCACTGGGTCTAGATCTTTAAGTCTAACTTTATTTAGACAAATGTTTTCCTCATTATTCTCTAAGGTAATAAGATGTTATTGCCAAATGTTTTCAAAATAAATACTTGATTTAGAAATAATTGGTTTCAAGAAGAAAGTTGCTCGCAATCAAATATTTCCATCAACATCGCACCCAAATCCATTGCTCACTCATTTTTGTCAGTCAGCAAATATATATCAAACACCTGTTATGTGCCAGACACTATTCCTGGTATAGTGAATTAAAAGATAAAGAAAGTGATGATAAGACTTCTCAATGATCTTATACTCCAGATAGGTCAGATAAGTAACACTTGTCTGGAAAAAAAAAAGAAAAGAACATAATACTCTGGCTTTGAGAATTGTTGTGAGGAGGATAACATATATAGCACAAACGACAGTAGCTGTAGAGTTTGAAAGTTAGTAGTCTGAAAGCATTTTCTCTAAGAAGACACTTGATATGAGACCTGAAAATAAGAAACTAAACCATTTAATTTTGTAGACAGAGCATTCCTAGAAGAAAGAACCATCAAGTATGAATTACCAGAGAAGAAAAAAGAAATACCTGGAGTATTCAAGAAACAAACAAAATGTTATTCTCGTATGCCATGTTATTCTCGTATGCCTGGACACTTGACATGATATTCCAGTTATGACCTAGTTCTTTCGGTAGGGGATCTTCCTTCTCATTATCAGATCAGCTGTATTCTCAGATTTACTCCTGAGCCTTACCTGGGACACCATATAATGTTGTTCTTTGTTATTTCACTGTGTCTGTGCCCTGTTTTTATCTTGTCTTTGCATACTACATAAAATAGGGATAATAGCAGTGTATCCTTTATTGCTAAGAATGTTTGCAAATAACTTAGAAATATACTCATATCTTGTAAGTGCTCATGCAATGTTAGTAGCTATTATTATAAATAACATGCATTTAAATGTTATTGCACATAGAGTATTCATATCATTAGGATCACTTTAGAGCTGCAGCCCCAGACTAGAGGAGATTTGATTCTTGAAAGAAAAGAACTGAACTGGGTAAGATTTGCACAAATATAATATGACTAAAAATTGGAAAAAAATTGTGCAAATAGTGTAAATCACTGCTTCTTTCTTTTCAGAAAAACTGAGGTCACTTGGTAAATCAATATGCTCTGGGGAGGTCATCTTGTTTGTATCTGAAGTATGTTTTTATAATTTTTATTTAACCATATTTGAAAGCCCTTAACAATTAAAGACACCATATTTTGACCCTGAATTCTTAAGGCAGTTCTATAAAGTGACACTTATGTTCGTTTTTTGTGGGGAGGAAGGATTTGTCCTGATTGATGATTTGCCTTTTATATCATTTGATGTTTTATAATAGTGACTTATCTGTAAGTTCAAGTAAAAAAAATGTGCTGATGTGGAGAAATATGCAAGAACAGGGTTTGTTTTTCAACTTTTGTTCTCTAGCTGAGGCAAAGTTAAAAAAAAAAAAAAACGACTGAAGTTTTATGATAAACTCATACCTCCCAGATGCACATATTATTTAAAAAAAACAAGGAAAGTAGTTAATTTTCTATTCTTTAAATATTTCCTAACAAGTTCTCCTCAGGACAAATTAATTGATAACATTTTAAGAATTATCTGGAAAATAAAGCTTAAGCAAAGGACAGCTTTCATAACTAAATGGATAAAATTTAAAAATTTGTTTGCTTTGCAGTAAACTTTAATTTTTAGAATACTTTTGATTTACAGAAAAATTGAGAAGCTAATTATAGAGTTCCCATATACTCTCGCCCAGTCTCCTCCATTATTAACATCTTATAAAACACAGTACATTTGTCACAATTAATGAACAAATATGAATACACTATTATTAAACTATCTAGTTTATTCATATTAACTCACTTTATACCTAATGTCTTTTTTCTTTTCCAGGATCCCACCCAGAGTACCACATTACTTTTAGTACTGATGTCTCCTTAGGCTCCTCTTGGCTGTGACAATTTCTTAGACTTTCCTTGTTTTCTCATTTTTGACCAGGAGTTCTCAATATTGTGAGCACAAGAATGATTACTTCCAGGTTCTTTATATGTTGGAGCTGAAACTGGAGGTCTAGATTATATTTTCAACTTTTCACTGGTTAATGTTGCTCCACTCTATATATTTGAAAAGAGAGATTATGGTTTGCCACATTGCCTTAGCAGTAATTTTTAATTAAATATTTGATGAGCAAGAATTAAACAGCAGGTAAATTTGTTTTTAATTTTGTTTTTTATTTTTAAAACTTTTTTTAACATGAGGTTAAGAAAACTGTGATACTTACCATATGCTTGTGTAGGAACATGTTCCGTGCATCTGTTATTTCACTGATTGATTAGGAATATGTTATGAGAATGTGAATCGAAACCTCTCTAGTTGCTGGCATCTATCACAACCTTAGTTCTAAAGAAATGGTAATTAGCTACCAAGAGTGAAAAGTCAGTTTTAACAAAAACAAATACTAACTTCCTGAAGTAGAATATAAAATCATGCTAAAATAAGGTTTCTTTTTTGGTTTTGCTTTCTAAAAAAAAAAGAAAAGAAACTAAATCAGAGAATAAAAGTTATCATAAAAATATATTCCTGGCTTAAAATGACCTAAATGAAATAAATACAAGCCAAAATGATAGAGAACACAAAATTTATGTCGTAGGAATCCTCTCTAAGTGAAATATAGTTAATTAAATTTCTAAAACAATGTATCCAATATCAAAATAATGTTAGTTCATATTATTTTAATTCTTCTTCTCCAGATATTTGTTAGGTACCTACTACATACTAAATCCCATTAGAGAATAAACACAAGAATGATGCACAGTTTTCTTTGAAGGAACTGATGTTCAGAATATAATAGAGTAGATACATCTGTAGGAAATGTTAAACAGCATTCAATCCAACATCCACATTCAGAGCCCAGGAAACTGAAGACCAGAGAATTCGTTACAGGATGAGGGTCATAATCTCAAAATCCTGGTTCCTTGTTATAGTAGAAGAAAATAAGACATGTATTAAAAATAATAGCAGCAAAATTATAATACAAAGAATAGTGTGTTATATGTTACCAGAAAATACTGATAAAATTCTGTGTGTATGAAAATTGTTTCATGTAAAGAAATTCAAAAACAACTTCTGTATTATTTGGAAATTACTATTTCAGTACCCTAAGTGATGTCCTCAGGGTTAATAGAGATCAAGATGCTTACCAGAACTTGAAAATATATTCAGATTATTTAGCTGTTTAAAGAAAAAAATTAGCTTGACTTATCACATTAGCTTCTGACTAGAAAATCCTGATTTTTGTCTCTATAGCTTTCTCTCTATAGATAGCTCCTGTCAAAATATTTCACATGTAATCACAAAGTCTTGGCCAAATATCTCATACCTGTCTCCAATGTTCCTGTTCCAAATAGGTATCAGTAACACTTATCAAATACTGAGTAAATAGTATGCTGGAAACACACCTTTAGTAATCATCTGTTTCCAATAATATGGTCTCAAAATAGTAGTTAGTAGAATATGTATAATTTTACATCTAGTGTGCTTGGCAGTAGCACTAAAATCAACATTTGGTAATAAACTTATTTCTGGCAGTATGTATTATTTTTGTCAAAGACAGTATGTGTGTTACGTTTGAAGAAATTCTCACAAACTATATATTGGGACAGAAAATATGCAAGACTGTGTTAGGCACCTCCTTAGATAACCCCTAATAATGAATTTGCCTCCCTGTATTCTTAGCCTTGTTAGTGTGTATTGGACCTAGTGACTTGTTTCTAATGAATAGAATACACCATGTATCACATGATATCACTTCTGTAATTAGGTTACAAAGGGCTGTAACTTCTGCTTCCCAGCCTTCTCTCTCTTGCCCTCTTGCATACTATGATGCAGGAAGCTACCATGTTGTAAACTGCTTTATGGAGAGATGCATGTGGCAAGGAACTGAGAGAGGCTTCCAGACAGGAGCTTGTGAGGAACTGAGGACTCTGTTCAAAAACATGGGAGGAGCTAAATCCTGCCAACAGTCAGGAGTGTAAACAGGGTTGGGGGGCGGGGTACCTAATCTAGCCTTGTAATGACTGCAGCAAAGTAGGCAGAGATTCTTGGCTCATAGAAACTGTGATGTAAATAACTGTGTGTTATTTTATGCCTGTAATTTTTGGGGTAATTTGTTTCATAACAATAAATAACTAATACATGGTTTTAATGAAAAATGTATGCTATTGACAACATTCATCATGATGTGCCAGTATAAAACTTTTTTTCCTAATTGTTATTATGACAGAGCAAATTGCCTTGCCTTCAGTCACGATTTTAAGGATCAGAAAATGAACTAAGGTACAAAAAACAGAATTGACAAATACCTACTTTCCAAGGGGTATTTCCATTTAAAAAGAAGAATCAAACACGAGAAAGACATTTGAAGTTCAATAAACACAATTGAAATTAAATCACTTTGGGAAGCAACCCATCCTTGCTTCCAAGAACCAGCCCACCAATCTCACCTGAGTAATAGAAAAACACAGAGAGACATAAATGTACCTTGAATTATTACTTAGGAGTAAAATAATTCTTGGAAGAGGACAAAGATTCTCTTCACTATGACAATGACCATCTGCAAGTTATTTCAAGGTTCTGAATTCTCATCTCAGCAGAAAATTAATTATAAGACTATCTCAGCTTTTAATGGATTTTAAATGATCTAAAAACCCTCTCCGTATTTTTAATGTATAATTCTTTTATATTAATAGCAGAACAGTTATGAGAAATAAACTTTATGAGGCATACAGAACATCAATAACTCTCCATGTATTTGAAGTTCTATGCTTACATTTTTCAATGTATGCTCTGAATAAGATTTTCTCATAAGAAGCATTTGCAATCTAGCTGAAAATACTTAATAGAAACTTGTGTTATTTCTTTAGAATGAATGCTGACTATTTTTCTCTTTCTTGCTTGTTTAGCACAACCTTTTGTTCAATATTTATTTGAAAGTCATTTTTATAACTGTAACACCAATATTTTCAAGTATAAGAAAATATTTTGTTTGTTAATCTAAATGGAAAAATTGTTCTAATCAGTGGTTGTATTGTGTACAAAAGTTCCAAATAAGGAGCCCAAGGAAGCATTTGTGAATTGTTTACAGTTAATAATGATTTGGGGAAAATGTGTTTTTTTTTAGATGTCGCAAAACTGCAACATTATATCAACCATTACAGATTTCACCAAAAGTAAATTAAAGAATCAAAGAAATAATCAATTATGTAGTTTGATTATGGGCCATCTATACCTCAGTTTTAATATTTATTCAAATGGAAGTAAAATAATGGTATCTATCTCAAGTGGTTGTTGTTAGGAGTAAAGGAGTTACAAGTAAAACGTTTAAACAGTACCCAGCATATACAAAGTACTGTATGTATCATCTATTATTTTTTTTCACTTTTAGTATCATAATTCTGGCAGGAAAATACAATTGTGTTGTTTGGTGCAAAGAATGTATTCAGATATACTGACCATAAAAAATGATGTAACTCACCAAAATAGTACATGCTGACCCATGTACAATTTTCCATATAGTTAATTTAGATTAAGAAATATATATCCTTTTATTCAATAACTAAATATAGATAGGTACATAGAAAGACAGTAAGTGGAAAGATACAGATAGACAGGTGATAGATAGATAGATGATAGATAGATAGATAGATAGATAAAGATAGGTTGCCTAAAATACTCCAGACAATTGTCTTGACAGAATAATATACAAAACAACCAAAAATTCTTCCTCTTTTTGAGCTTATGTTTCAGTGTGTGTGGGTGGGAGGGAGTTGCAGGGATATAGAAGATAAAACACCTATGTAGTATGCCAGGTGGTCGTGAATGTTAAATAATACAGGAAGAAGATTAAGAGAAAGAAGGGACAAGTAGTGGAAGTGTGAGAGGGACTGCTATAATTTTAAATAGAATGTTCCAGAAAAGGACTCTTCAAAGAAGAAACATTTGACCAAAGACTAAAGGAGGTGAGGAACAAGCCACACGGGTAAGCGAGAGTGCTCTTCAGACATGGAAAACTGTTAATGCAAAGGCCCTGAGGTAGAATGGTACCTGGTGTGTTACAGGAAATTTTAATAAAATATCTTACATTAACATCTAATGTAAAATGATCACAATAATTCTAATACCTAGAGGATATTTTAAATATTTCTAGCTTAAATACATGGCTCTTATTAAATTAAAATTATAACATTTACAGTAAAAGTTTAGTAAGTTCAACAAGTCAAAAATGTATATAGCATTTTGAATTTTACAATGCATTTCTCATTCATACATCGTTTAGTGGTTTCAGAAACCTTGTGAAATACTATTCCCTTTATAAAAAGTAAGATAATGAGGTTCAGATAATTTAGGTAATTTGATCAAAATTACCTAGGATATTAGTGAAGAAATATAACTGTAACCTACATCAGCAACAAAATTCCATTTTTTTCTTGTTGGGTAACAGTTCTAAATTGCAGGAAGTTCTCATAAATGAGATGTATGATATTTACTGCACTTAAAGATTTTTATATTGATCTTATGAAGTACATTCATATTTAAACCAAGGCTCTAAAATCTGTAATTCTGTGTCATTTCTCATCTCAACTTCATATCAATGAAACAACATATGCTTGAAAAATATTACTACAGAGTTTAATGCTTATTTTTTAACTATTGTATTATCTGTCTTATTTTCTCCAGTCATAAAAAGGTTGATATATTAATGGAAGGAGGAACGATGCTTTAAAACAGATAACTACACATACACACACATTTGAAGTGCTTGTTCTGACCGCAAAAAATTTATTTCCATCCAGTTTTCATTTGTTAAAGATGAAGACAACATATTCATTTAAAGTCAGAGCTATGAAATTTAAGCTCATACAGAATCTTACAGCCAAGTAGGTCCTATACTTGCCATAGATTAAGTTTGACTTACTATGGAAGTATAGTGCTAAAAACTACCATTTGAAAAATTCCAAGTTATATAGTAGAAAGTAATTACTCTGACAACCATATATTATGATATGGTATATATATTAAGTAACTATGATGCTCTCTCTACAAGCATATCTTAAATTAATTAGGAATCCTTGAATTTTATATAACCAATCAGAGAAATAATAAAACACAGTTTTATTTTGATATATTTTTGATAACTGTGTTACAAAATTAAAATCTGTCATTAATTTGTCAACAGTATATTCCTAGGCTATGTAAAATTTATAATTGGTTTAAAAATTACATTGTTATACAAAATAAAGTCACAATATAAATAAATTTTGATATTAAATATTGTATAGAATACAAGGAATAATCACTAATATCTGTTTTATAACTTCTATCATAAAGAAAAATTGAGCTAAATTATAACCTGTGTGAAATATTCTATTCCAGTTTTAGAGAAGCTTTTAAAAGTGTTCGTGAATTCTTTTAAAAGAAACACTTGCTTTGTATCAACTGAGACACTTTGTTATATTTCTATCTACATGTATACTCTGAATTTAAAGGATGAGTATGTATGTCCAGTAATTTAAAAAGTAGTTTAAAAATCCTGTCATGAATGAGCTGTACTATTAAATACCAGCTAAAAAATATCCTTTCTACTTTAAGTTGAATTTCTTCTCTCCAGCAGATGCATTGATTTGCATATAGATAACCATTTCCATCATTCAATATATAGATTCACCACTGTATTAGACATGTTACTTTTTGCTAACCACAATACTGGATGCATATTAAGTTTTGCCTGCTCAGCATACATGCACTACTTTTTCTATTGGAAACACTCCCATTTCCTTTTCCAGAGCCACAATACCCTATCTCATCCTCATGGTTCAAATGTAGGCAGGTGACCCAGTAAGATTCAGTTTCAAAATATTTTCTGCAATTTTGGGAAAAACAGCTACATTTGGGATAATGAAGCTAATAGGACAGAAATTTGGAGATATAAGGATTATCTAGCCAAATTTGAATAGAGGAGGCTCTCTGCCTTCTTGAGGGTGAAACCAATATAGGGAAAAGTAACATCAAGATTTGAGAAAATGCAGGTTCCTAAAGACAAATTTGAGCTCCTGGAGCCTGTCATTCCTGAAACTGAAACTCTAAGTTTTCCTTTTCAAAGAACCTGTAAATTTGCAGCTTGAGTTCAGTTTCTGTTGCTACAAAGAAAGAGTCTTGAATAGTTCAACAATATTGCTATTAAAGTATCCTTTAAATAGAAATGCTTTATTAAAGGAAAAAAAATCAAACTCTCTTCCATATGAATTCTTTGGGGAGAAACTATAAATCCAGCCTTTAAGTACTATAAACTTTCTAATTCTATGCTACAAAAGATACTAGTGAACTTGGTTCTTCAATCTGTAGATTACAGTGTGGTTATAATATCAACCACAATACTTTTGAAAATCTAATTGGTTTCAATTAAGATAAATTAATATAAACCATAACCACTGTTTAGATGAAATAGAAAAACTGATGAGTTTCTACAATCATGACACATAAAAACTGTCCATAAAATACACCAGTCCCAGCTGTATCTAGCCATATTTTTTGATTTGGGTTTTATGTCACCTTTTCATAGGAATGTTAATGCAGTGATGGGGAAGGGCCAGCCCACGCAGTTGGAAGACTTAGAGGCAAATCTTATAAACCATGTGAATTTGGATCTTATTAGACCATATAGGATATATTCAGTTGTCTGCAAACAGCAGAGAAGGCTTTTTTAAAGTATCATAGTAAAGATACATAATGAAAGTAATAAAATGCTTTCAAATTTGATTTTTTTTTAATATAAAGAAATACAGTGGCATAATGCTAGAGATGGGACAAAACTTTTGATTACATCTTTAAACAAAATCCTCCAATTTTCAATAGCATTCTTTAAAATATGGAGTAGTATTAATCATTACTCTGTGATTTTTTTCTAATATTAAAAGACATTAATGTTTATTTACTTAATGTTTACAAATCCTTGGATACTTAAAACAGAGAGTGAAAAAATAGGTATTTGTGTATTCACGTGTGGTCTTGCATGTTTTTTGAGATTGAGAAAAAAATATTCTAGACATGGGAATTTACCAACATCATCACCATCTTTAAAAGAATGTCATGAAAACAATTTAAATGAAGAGATGAGTCTAGCTACTCAAAAAAAAAAAAAAGCTATAAAATGTATTGCTATAGAGTAAAATTAAGGTAGCCCTGTGTTAGCAAGAACAAGTAAAGTCATTTTTATGCTATGCATTAACTACTTGGAATCCTTCCACTAATCTCACTAATCTATATGGTCCACAGAAAAGAAATTAAGTCTGCTTCATTACTTCTGCTCTTGGAATAGTATCCAGAATACAGAAGGTGTCTAGTAAATATTTATTTCTAAATACAGCTATAGTAAGAATATGGGAATCCATTTACTGAAATAAATGCTTACTATGCATCCACTATAATTCAGAACAGTAAAGAACCTTTGTAAGGATCTAAGTGAAATGATTTAGGTTTTTAAAAAATGTTTACTGGAGTATAGTCACTTTACGATGTTGTGTTAGTTTCTACTG
The DNA here is from genome assembly GCF_003031525.2 of Neophocaena asiaeorientalis asiaeorientalis. Lineage (NCBI taxonomy): Eukaryota > Metazoa > Chordata > Mammalia > Artiodactyla > Phocoenidae > Neophocaena > Neophocaena asiaeorientalis. Next base: position 1,270,970 of record NW_020173488.1, on the reverse strand, counting down.
TACAACAAAGTGAATCAGCTATACGTATACATATATCCCCTCTTTTTGGATTTCCTTCCCATTTAGGTCACCCCAGAGCATTGAGTAGAGCTCCCTGTGCTATACAGTAGGTTCTCATTAGTTCTCTATTTTATACATAGTATCAATAGTCTATATATTTACAATTTATCGCACCACCCCCCACTTCCCCCTTGGTATCCATACATTTGTTCTCTCCATCTGTGTCTCTATTTCTGCTTTGCATATAAGATCATCTATACCATTTTCCTAGATTCCACATATATGCATTAATATACGATATTAGCTTTTCTCTTTCTGACTTACTTTGCTCTGTATGACAGTCTCTAGGTCCATCCACATCTCTACAAATGACCCAATTTTGTTCCTTTTTATGGCTAATATTACATTGTATATATGTACCACATCTTCTTTAACCATTCCTCTGTTGATGAACATTTAGGTTGCTTCCATGTCCTGGCTATTATAAATAGTGCTGCAATGAACATTGGGGTGCATGTGTTTTTTTGAATTATGGTTCTCTCTGGGTATGTGCCCAGCAGCGGGATTGTCATTTGATTTTTAGTTTTTTAAGGAACTGTTCTCCATAGTGGCTGTATCAATTTACATTCCCACCAACAGTGCAAGAGAGTTCCCTTTTCTCCACACTCTCTGCAGCATTTATTGTTTGTAGACTTTTTGATGATTCCCATTCTGACCAGTGTGAGGTGATACCTCATTGCAGTTTTGATTTGCATTTCTCTAATAATTTGTGATGTTGAGCATCTTTTCATGTGTTTGTTGGCCATCTGTATGTCTTCTTTGGAGAAATGTCTATTTAGGACTTCCACCCATTTTTTGATTGGGTTGTTTGTTTTTTTGATATTGAGCTGCATGAACTGTTTCTATATTTTGGAGATTAATACTTTGTCAGTTGCTTTATTTGCAAATAATTTCTTCCATTCTGAGGATTGTATTTTCATCTCGTTTATGGTTTCCTTTGCTGGGCAAAAACTTTTAATTTAGTTTTAATGCAGAAGAAACTAGCATGTAGGCCAAGGGCACTATATATGCATAATACAGTTGAAAGTAGGATTTGAGAATTCTTACAGTATGCAACGATAAATCCTAGATCAGAGGACGTAAGCAGAAACTACTCCAGCTGTTTCAAATACAAAATGTTTTGTTACAAGTAATTGCATAATCAAAAAACCCTTGAAATGGCTAAAGACACCGAGTTTTGGCTTCTACTCAAGGAATGACTACTAAACAACACTATGGACTGGACCAACATAGGAGCTTCTATATTTGCAGTGTGCAGTGATTCTCAACAATGGGAAGAATCAAGAAGGACTGTTGAATTCAAAAACACACCACTGTAGTTGTGAACCAAGGATCTGGAAACTACAGATGCTATAACAGCTGCCTGTCCTCCATGAAGTTAGTGAATGGACACCTGAACACTGCAGTAGACAATCTAATATCTCCTGCATTGTGATTGGCAATAGAATGATACTCTCTCTGACATCAAACTCTCAAATCTCAGTAAACCCATCCACTAAACAGTCTCTTAGTTCTACGCAAAACCACACACAAAAGAGTTGAGTAAATGTGGCTTAAATTTCTAGCTTATGCATCACAGATAAGTAGAGTACAGAGAGTTGAATGGATGCTGCAGACAGATTCACCAAATGTACAATAACCCTCACTTTTGATTCTTCCTCTGCAACAGTCCTTTGCCCATACTTGTACTTTCCAACAACAATAATAGTTGCAACGACAAACTTCTGTCAAACACACTTATCTTTTATGTAAGTAAAAAGTATTTTACATCAGCAGCAAGTGATAACATCATATGCTAGCCTCACTTTATTGTGCACTGTGTCTATTTTGTTCTTGTTGGAAATTAAAAATAACGGTAGTCAACACAGACAGTTTATAAGCTTAAATAATTTATTCTGTGGCATGTAAATATATAGAGTTACTTACAGCAAATATATTGGCAATTTCACATACACAAAACTGTCACATTGAAATGACTTGTAATACTAGTCATTGTTTAAACAATTTAATTTTTAGAAAACTGAGTGACAGTGTACATTGGTTAAGCTATAAACATATTGAGCAGCAAAGCATTCAGTTAGCCCAAAATGGGAAAATAAATTGTAATTTTGAAATGACTATTTTGTTTTGTTTATTTTGTTTCATACTCCAGAGCCATCAGCATAGGGAACTAGTATCATGATTTCTGTCTTTATATCCCAGGCTGACTTCCTCCTATACTGATTGAGTGCCTACAGCATGCCAGGGGCTTTTCTTTGTGTTTGGGATATATCGTGGGACAAAAGACACAAAAACTGCTACTCTAATGTAAATTTCAGTTGGGAGAATGAGTTAATGAAGAATGTACAAAGTAAATAATTAAGTGAATAGTGTATTTGGAGATGGTAATGTAAAAAATGTAAAGAGTAGAACAGAGAAGCTGACTTGGAAGAGTGGGAGGAGACTAGGTTGCAGTTTTAAACAGGGTCATAAGTTTTCAGGATAGCCTTATTGAGAAGGTCAGGCATCAGCAAAGATTTGAAGGGCTTGAGGGAGTTATATAGAGGAAGAGAATCCCAGGTAGAGGAACAGGTCAAGTAGAGGTTTTATACATTTGCAGACAAATAAGAAGGCCAGAATGGTGGCAGGAAAATGAATTGGGGGTAGGCAGAAGGCACTTAGAATGGACAGGTCTTGGTGTGCCATCTTGCAAAGGACTGTGAGACCATTGTGTGCACTTTGGCTTGTATTCTGAGTGAAATACAGAGAGAATGGAGGGTTTTGATCAAAGAGATGACACTATCTGGCCCATTTTCACAGACGTACATTTTATCCAGGATGTTCCTTTATTCCTGTTAAAATATTGGAGGATGTGGCTCATCTGTAGAGACTTCCCTAGCATTTAAAACTGAGAAGCATGGGATACATGAGGTAAAAGGAGAGATGAGAGTCACTTCAGGAGTTCCTCCTATATTTTGAAAACATATGATGGCATTGGGTTGGAGCAAACCATGGAATACCTGTCATTAATATTTTTGGATGCCTAATAAAATTTTTGGCTGTCACCACTCAAGAGCTCACCAAAGGGTAATTAAAATGTTTCATTTGAGGTGAACACAGAAGTTCATAATTCAAAGCATATGTTAGAGTGAGCGTATTTTAGATGGAAGAAAAGCAAGCTGATTTCTATAAGAGTGTAAATGTGTTAACCTGATGCAGAGCAAAATCTTCAGAAGTATGTCTTGCAATTTGTATGTAGAAAATGGAATATATATAGAAAAATAAGTTTGCACTACATAAATGAAGTAAAACATTCTTGTTAAACTTTAAATGTATTCTTAATTCTATAACCCTACAACGGAGTTTCAGAATTCATTTGTTTTAGTTTGAGTATTTTGCTGCTAGAACAATTCTTTGGAATATTCATGCAGAATGAGCATCTATGTTAAATTGAAGCAAGGAAGAGTTGGGATTTGGACAATGCTTACAAAGTTATTTCAGTTTCAATATTCTCAGACTCCGGCATGCAGATGAATGATGTGGAAACTTCCTAAGATGCAGATAGTAAGGCTTCAGCCACAGTAATTCAGATTCACTGGATCTGGGATAGGACATAGACATCATTGCAATAAACTCTACACATGAATCTAATGTGTGTTGCCATACACATGTTTGGCAATGTTTTAGTAATCTAAATTAGAAGTGATGAGGACTCGAATTTGGGGGTGGCAGTGGAAATGAAAACACAACAAACTAAGGAGCTATGTTGAGTGTTCAACTATCAAGTTTGACCAACTAAGTGTAAATACTGCATGAACAAGGACTCACGAGGAGCATAGGCTCCGGACATGCAGGCTCAGCGGCCATGGCTCACGGGCCCAGCCGCTCCGCGGCACGTGGGATCCTCCCAGACCGGGGTACGAACCTGCGTCCCCTGCATCGGCAGGCGGACTTTTAACCACTGTGCCACCTTGGAAGCCCTAGAATATTAATGTTCTTAATGCAAATAAAACTTAAGGAGAACTACCTTTTAAAGCAGGAAGATAAATTTTGCTATAAGACAGCTAGAGTTTAAGATGGCATAAAGAAAATGAAATAAAGATGCCCACCAAAGTACATAAATGCTTTAGGGCCAGGGAGAGTGATGGAAGTGAGACTTAGACTCAGTAATCTCCTGTATATATTAAGAAATGAAACTGTAAAAGTGGGTGAAAGGAATACAAAGCTTGGAGGATCCATAAGGTGGGTTGGGAGAGTGAGGAAGGGGAGAGGTTTGGACTTAGTCGTGAAAATCATGTTTCGCCTGAGAAGTGACCCTTGAAATATAAATTTGAAGGTAGAGGGCTTCCCTGGTGGTGCAGTGGTTGAGAGTCCGCCTGCCGATGCTGGGGACACGGGTTCGTGCCCCAGTCCAGGAAGATCCCACATGCCGCGGAGCGGCTGGGCCCATGAGCCATGGCCGCTGAGCCTGCGCATCCGGAACCTGTGCTCTGCAACGGGAGAGGCCACAACAGTGAGAGGCCTGCGTACCTCAAATAGAGTAGAGATTAATTTGGGGAAGAAGGCAAGAAAGCGTAATCCAAGCAGAGACCACAGTCCCTGGGAAAACCCAGGGACAGAGCAGGTGGGGAAAGCCACTGCTTGATGAGCATCTCCAAGGGAGATACAACCAGAGGGCCAGGACAAGGCCAGGTTCTAAGGACTTTTGTCTTTGTAGACCAAGTAAAATAAGTTTTTCTTTACAGTAAGAGCAATGAGAAGTCACAGGAGGCTTTTAAAGCAAGCAGTGTCCAACAACAGGGTGCTGTGGACCTGCCATAAGGTGCTGTCATAATTTGGGAGCAGGTATGAACTGCACTATTAATTCCAGCCTGCCGTTGCTCCCCCACATGTATGTTACAGGACAGCTGAGTGTATCATTAAGAGTCTACCCTGCTAGTTACCAATCCTGATTCCACATTCATTGTGTTACCTTGGGAAAATTACTTAATTCAGTGCTTCTCAACTTAGATTTCATATTAGAATCATCTGGCTTTAAAAAATACCCGTGCCTGCCCTCACCTCCCACAGAGTCTAAACTCAGACCTGGAAACATCTTCAGGTATTTCTCATGTGTTTCCAAGACTGAGATGCATTGATTGTCACTCAATGTCTTTGTTTTCTCATCTCTAAAAATAAGCCAATAGTAATAGCATGTAAACCTTAGAGATTTTGTGAGAGGATGATCTGAGATGGTGTCTTAGCATAGACCTGGGCATATAGGGAGAGTTTAATGCACATTAGCTATTGTCATAGTCATTTACTATAGTCATTCCCATTGTTGCTCAAGTGTTTCTCACAAAGCAGATCCATGAGAACAGCTTTTTCTTCAGTTTCCAGACTACAGCTTTGTCATGCAATGGTTCGTTTTCCATTAACCAGTTGTGTTAGGCCTCTGGTTTGATAAGTGGTGAGGATTCCCTGCGTTCTGCTTATAAATGAGGTAAACATGTGCTTGCATCACTTTTTCCAGAGGTGTATCCTGAAAAGTTATCTATGCTGTTTTTTGTCATTCTTTCCTGAATATTATGTTTTTCCTCACCCCTCCCCACCTATCAATCAGCCTTCCTTACTATTTTTGTATTAAAAATACAAAACATACAAATAAAACAAAAAGCAAAAATTAACAGCTGATTATTTAGAGGGAGGATAGACCTTTAAATGCTAATGTAGATAAAATTTTAAAGTGTTGACCATATGTATATTATGTAATGCCACTCTTTAAAACATGAAACAGACTGTGCTGGGCAGAATCATTCTAGAATCAAAATTTTAGGTGACACTGCTGCATTCTCCATAAAAGTCCCTAATAGAAACAGTGTTAGGTGCCATCTGCCTGAAACTACCCTGTAAACGTTGTTCTTGAGTCCTTAGATGATATATAACTTTGAACTTGTTCATCTGAATAAAGTGTGGATCATAGCAGCCTGCATTTTTTTGCCTGACTTTGCTCCCTGTATTGATTCACTATTATGGGACTGTAACTCAGTCTGTAGATTTCTCATTACAATTTGTCATATATCATAATTCTTCATTCCTTCGGCACTTGAGAATAATTTATTTTCTATTATTTTGTGCTTTCTCAAATGTTCTCTAGTTAAGTCATATATGTCTACAGAGAAGCTTTCTGGAGGTCAGAGAGAGTGTTTTCAGGTTGAGTTGGGCTAACAGAGCTGGTCACAACAGAACCACCATTTTAGAGAGTGTACAAGGCCTATGATTAATTGATAATTTTGTTCTTAGTTTATTTTTTTTAACAGTGTTGACACATGTCCTCTCAAATGAATAGAAGATAGCAGCATGACACAAATTAAGATGATCATAATGCTGACCTTGGTTCATCACTATCTTTGCTCACTTCAATCCCATGAAAATGCTGAGTTATGTTCCTTTCAGTACACCGTTTAGCCATAAACATAACTGGCTAATCATTTTGTCAGATGAAAGTTAAATCAAAAGTAAAATGGAAAATGTATAAACAAAAGTATCAAATGTAAAAATATAAAAAATGATGCAAAAAGTAAATTACATTACTTAACATATAAAGTTATAAATGCTGTCTATGTAACTATTAAGTATTTTAATGCCCTCATGTATCTTTGATGTATATTAGATTTCTTCTATTCTTTGAAATGAAGAATAGAAGCTCAATATAGAAATGGAAGATGGGATAAAGAAGTTGAAAATCTTGGCAGAAGCATTTTTCAGTGCATCAAGATATAAACACTAGCACTTATTAAAAATTATATAAAAATATACAATATATTTAACTGTAACCATTATTTTCTACTCTGCCTAGGAAATAGTGCTACAGTTTTTCTAGTAATGATACCTGACAGGAGCAGCAGAATTAACTACGTCTAGCTTCCAAAATTATGCATTATTGTTCCAATGTTGAAAAATTCTCAGTGTGATTAATATTTACTGTTTATACTAACAATGCTTAGCTGAGTTCCACTGAAGGCACTAAAGCATTGCTTTAGGAGCTCTCTGAAGGAGATGTTCTTTTTTTCTGCAAAATACTGTACTGTATACAGTGCACTCACCTTTCAGTTTTTAAATGCAGGCTTGTTTGAATCTAGTTTGAACTAAATAGCTTGGTGAGTTGAAGTGAGAAAAAGCTGTTTTAATTTCTAGGACATTGAAATATTATCATCAAACAGTTCCTAAATACATGGATCAAAAAATCCAAAAACAAAAAAAGAGAAAAGTACTGCAGTGGCTTACGTAAAGACTGCCCAAAAGGGAAAATTAATTAACATTGGACACCATCTTTTAGTGCCAGGCACTTACCAGTTTCTATTTCTATAAATCTGAGGATTACTGTGTAAGTTAAATGCAAGTATCTCTATCTTTAAAATAAGGCAAATAAAGCCCCCTCAAATGTAAGTAGCTTGTCCACTGTCACCCAGCTGACCAATGGCCACTTTAGAATCCAAACTATCCTTCCAACCACAGAGACCTTAACTCAGCAGTCCTTTCTGTGCCAACTTGCCAGTTCTACCCTTAATAAGAGGTAAATGGTTGCCTGCTATATCTGCATTTTTAAGATGTTTTCCAAGTGACTTGAATTTGTGAAAATTCACACAGGAAGCATCATGGCTTTTGTTTCATTCTTCTTAAAGTTTTAAATCTTGAGTTTGCAGACTCAGAATGTAAAACTCCTGGTCTCTTCTTCCACATATTTTGAGGCTATGACCTGGAACATGAATGTTGTTTGCTACCTTTGGAATAATACTGTATCTAAAAGTAGTATCACAAAATTCCAGAATGTTCTATTTGAAAGAGACCTCGGAGATTAGTGGATCTCAAACTCTACATTTACATATGAGAAAATTGGAAGCTGAATCTCCCTGAGGAGAAATAACTCCCTCACAGTAGGTCTCAATCTAGTCACAGAGCTAATTAGTATCAGAACCAGAATAAAAACCCAGGTCTCCCAGCACATACCTCTGTGTTTTTTCCACTGCATTATGAGTACTCCTAAAACTGAAGAGTTATTTTACCCATCTCTTTATATCTTTGTATAAGTTTGAAGATACCTGCTCTATTTAATTAAGCTATAACACTCCTTATAATAATGAACCAAATTTTGCTTGTTTCTAACTTGGGAATTTAAACTGGAGTACTGAAGTAGGGCCTGAGTGCTTGTGTACTTCTCAATTAAAGTAACCTGATTATTATAGAAGTCTTATTGTTTTTACCAGGCTGAAAATTGACTAGAGTTGATTTCAGTCTTATCCACTATAGCAATTGATATTTAATTATTGCCACTTGACTTATCAATTTCATTGTTTCAAAATGCCCAAATATATGTGAAACACATTGAACTAGTAGACTAAAAAGAAGCAGTTTTCTGTTACAAAAAGGAAAATAAACCTAAAATGACTTTATCTCTGCAGGAGCTAATTCAGGAATATGAGAAATGACTTCATTTTTATGTTGAAACACATTCACCTACTAGTGCTTGTGTCCTATTAGTGAGGAATAAAGTTTTATTCATTTTCTCTACAGATACCAAATTGCTTTTGAAAAAACAAACATTCTCACTGTGCACAATTGAAAATTACTAATTTCTCACTTACATAGATTTCTTAGAACATCTGATGTGTACTTTTTATTCCCTCCATGAGCAATAACATTGTAAATTGAGCTGTTAAACTGATTCATGCTTAGACCAGCAAAAAAGGGCGGTAAGTGGCTCTGAATCTTTCATAAATGCTGCAGAAAAGATTTCAGTCTGTGCTTGCCCCTAACCCCTGCTATTTTGTGTCATAATGCATCATTACATACTGATGTTTGCTCTTGTGCGAGTCAGCAAAAAAAGGGATTACTTAGTGTATGTTGTCCCCTTTCCTTAAATTAACTGTGTCACTTTTGATTTGTTATGTTATTGGACTATGTTTCAGGACTTCTTAACATTGGCAGCTGTGGCACAAATATATATAGTCATCCCCAGAGGTCTGCTGTTTTGTCATTTGCACTTGAACATTTTAAACATTTTTTAAAAATCAGTTTTAAAAGGATATAAAGTAATGCTTGAAATGGAAAGAATTTATGATGTACACCCTAATAAACATGTCCTATGCTGTCACCTCTCTCTGTAGAAAACTAGTAGGAAGTGAACTTATTTTACAGACTCAGTTATAGAACAAAATAGAAAAAAATATTTGAGGTTGAGATGGCCTTAATTAGTATATAGTCTACTAATTCTTTCCATTCTTGTTTGTTTGTCAGGTACAGTGATCAGGTCACATTTTGCTCAAATAACTTCTTTAATGAAGAATTCACTGTCAACATGGACAGTTCTGACCATCAGACTATTTCCCACAGTTGCTCAAATATTCTATATGTAGTTTTATTCTTAATATCACCTGGGAATACTAAATAAAGCACTCTTGTTCTGCTAAACGCATTTGCGTAATATACTCTGGGTAAATAGTCTAGTATTTTATTACTCTCAATCTGGCAAGAAAAACCCAATATAATTTTCTTATTTAAATATATTTATTTATTAAATATTTATTGAGTTACAGCTCTGTTTTTGTTCCAGGGTAAGCCCTGGGAATTTGAAGGAAGATAAGATATAGTTCTTTTCCTCAAAAAATCCAGTCTTGTGGGAAGACAAAAATGAGTAAGAGGAAAGCATGCTGTTTAACAGAATAGGTAGACTCTGGAATCAAAAAGACCTGGATCCAGGTCCAAGTTCTGCTACATGCCTGCCAAATGATCTGGAACGTGTGTGTGTGTGTGTGTGTGTGTG
>NW_020173488.1:1259710-1260196 GCF_003031525.2 Neophocaena asiaeorientalis asiaeorientalis | reverse complement strand
GGCTCACGGGCCCAGCCGCTCCGCGGCACGTGGGATCCTCCCAGACCGGGGTACGAACCTGCGTCCCCTGCATCGGCAGGCGGACTTTTAACCACTGTGCCACCTTGGAAGCCCTAGAATATTAATGTTCTTAATGCAAATAAAACTTAAGGAGAACTACCTTTTAAAGCAGGAAGATAAATTTTGCTATAAGACAGCTAGAGTTTAAGATGGCATAAAGAAAATGAAATAAAGATGCCCACCAAAGTACATAAATGCTTTAGGGCCAGGGAGAGTGATGGAAGTGAGACTTAGACTCAGTAATCTCCTGTATATATTAAGAAATGAAACTGTAAAAGTGGGTGAAAGGAATACAAAGCTTGGAGGATCCATAAGGTGGGTTGGGAGAGTGAGGAAGGGGAGAGGTTTGGACTTAGTCGTGAAAATCATGTTTCGCCTGAGAAGTGACCCTTGAAATATAAATTTGAAGGTAGAGGGCTTCCCTGG
>NW_020173488.1:1247954-1259621 GCF_003031525.2 Neophocaena asiaeorientalis asiaeorientalis | reverse complement strand
AGAAGAGGCCACAACAGTGAGAGGCCCGTGTACCACAAAAAAAAAAAAAAAAAAAAAAAAAAAAAAAAAAAAAAATTTGAAGGTAGAGTAGAGATTAATTTGGGGAAGAAGGCAAGAAAGCGTAATCCAAGCAGAGACCACAGTCCCTGGGAAAACCCAGGGACAGAGCAGGTGGGGAAAGCCACTGCTTGATGAGCATCTCCAAGGGAGATACAACCAGAGGGCCAGGACAAGGCCAGGTTCTAAGGACTTTTGTCTTTGTAGACCAAGTAAAATAAGTTTTTCTTTACAGTAAGAGCAATGAGAAGTCACAGGAGGCTTTTAAAGCAAGCAGTGTCCAACAACAGGGTGCTGTGGACCTGCCATAAGGTGCTGTCATAATTTGGGAGCAGGTATGAACTGCACTATTAATTCCAGCCTGCCGTTGCTCCCCCACATGTATGTTACAGGACAGCTGAGTGTATCATTAAGAGTCTACCCTGCTAGTTACCAATCCTGATTCCACATTCATTGTGTTACCTTGGGAAAATTACTTAATTCAGTGCTTCTCAACTTAGATTTCATATTAGAATCATCTGGCTTTAAAAAATACCCGTGCCTGCCCTCACCTCCCACAGAGTCTAAACTCAGACCTGGAAACATCTTCAGGTATTTCTCATGTGTTTCCAAGACTGAGATGCATTGATTGTCACTCAATGTCTTTGTTTTCTCATCTCTAAAAATAAGCCAATAGTAATAGCATGTAAACCTTAGAGATTTTGTGAGAGGATGATCTGAGATGGTGTCTTAGCATAGACCTGGGCATATAGGGAGAGTTTAATGCACATTAGCTATTGTCATAGTCATTTACTATAGTCATTCCCATTGTTGCTCAAGTGTTTCTCACAAAGCAGATCCATGAGAACAGCTTTTTCTTCAGTTTCCAGACTACAGCTTTGTCATGCAATGGTTCGTTTTCCATTAACCAGTTGTGTTAGGCCTCTGGTTTGATAAGTGGTGAGGATTCCCTGCGTTCTGCTTATAAATGAGGTAAACATGTGCTTGCATCACTTTTTCCAGAGGTGTATCCTGAAAAGTTATCTATGCTGTTTTTTGTCATTCTTTCCTGAATATTATGTTTTTCCTCACCCCTCCCCACCTATCAATCAGCCTTCCTTACTATTTTTGTATTAAAAATACAAAACATACAAATAAAACAAAAAGCAAAAATTAACAGCTGATTATTTAGAGGGAGGATAGACCTTTAAATGCTAATGTAGATAAAATTTTAAAGTGTTGACCATATGTATATTATGTAATGCCACTCTTTAAAACATGAAACAGACTGTGCTGGGCAGAATCATTCTAGAATCAAAATTTTAGGTGACACTGCTGCATTCTCCATAAAAGTCCCTAATAGAAACAGTGTTAGGTGCCATCTGCCTGAAACTACCCTGTAAACGTTGTTCTTGAGTCCTTAGATGATATATAACTTTGAACTTGTTCATCTGAATAAAGTGTGGATCATAGCAGCCTGCATTTTTTTGCCTGACTTTGCTCCCTGTATTGATTCACTATTATGGGACTGTAACTCAGTCTGTAGATTTCTCATTACAATTTGTCATATATCATAATTCTTCATTCCTTCGGCACTTGAGAATAATTTATTTTCTATTATTTTGTGCTTTCTCAAATGTTCTCTAGTTAAGTCATATATGTCTACAGAGAAGCTTTCTGGAGGTCAGAGAGAGTGTTTTCAGGTTGAGTTGGGCTAACAGAGCTGGTCACAACAGAACCACCATTTTAGAGAGTGTACAAGGCCTATGATTAATTGATAATTTTGTTCTTAGTTTATTTTTTTTAACAGTGTTGACACATGTCCTCTCAAATGAATAGAAGATAGCAGCATGACACAAATTAAGATGATCATAATGCTGACCTTGGTTCATCACTATCTTTGCTCACTTCAATCCCATGAAAATGCTGAGTTATGTTCCTTTCAGTACACCGTTTAGCCATAAACATAACTGGCTAATCATTTTGTCAGATGAAAGTTAAATCAAAAGTAAAATGGAAAATGTATAAACAAAAGTATCAAATGTAAAAATATAAAAAATGATGCAAAAAGTAAATTACATTACTTAACATATAAAGTTATAAATGCTGTCTATGTAACTATTAAGTATTTTAATGCCCTCATGTATCTTTGATGTATATTAGATTTCTTCTATTCTTTGAAATGAAGAATAGAAGCTCAATATAGAAATGGAAGATGGGATAAAGAAGTTGAAAATCTTGGCAGAAGCATTTTTCAGTGCATCAAGATATAAACACTAGCACTTATTAAAAATTATATAAAAATATACAATATATTTAACTGTAACCATTATTTTCTACTCTGCCTAGGAAATAGTGCTACAGTTTTTCTAGTAATGATACCTGACAGGAGCAGCAGAATTAACTACGTCTAGCTTCCAAAATTATGCATTATTGTTCCAATGTTGAAAAATTCTCAGTGTGATTAATATTTACTGTTTATACTAACAATGCTTAGCTGAGTTCCACTGAAGGCACTAAAGCATTGCTTTAGGAGCTCTCTGAAGGAGATGTTCTTTTTTTCTGCAAAATACTGTACTGTATACAGTGCACTCACCTTTCAGTTTTTAAATGCAGGCTTGTTTGAATCTAGTTTGAACTAAATAGCTTGGTGAGTTGAAGTGAGAAAAAGCTGTTTTAATTTCTAGGACATTGAAATATTATCATCAAACAGTTCCTAAATACATGGATCAAAAAATCCAAAAACAAAAAAAGAGAAAAGTACTGCAGTGGCTTACGTAAAGACTGCCCAAAAGGGAAAATTAATTAACATTGGACACCATCTTTTAGTGCCAGGCACTTACCAGTTTCTATTTCTATAAATCTGAGGATTACTGTGTAAGTTAAATGCAAGTATCTCTATCTTTAAAATAAGGCAAATAAAGCCCCCTCAAATGTAAGTAGCTTGTCCACTGTCACCCAGCTGACCAATGGCCACTTTAGAATCCAAACTATCCTTCCAACCACAGAGACCTTAACTCAGCAGTCCTTTCTGTGCCAACTTGCCAGTTCTACCCTTAATAAGAGGTAAATGGTTGCCTGCTATATCTGCATTTTTAAGATGTTTTCCAAGTGACTTGAATTTGTGAAAATTCACACAGGAAGCATCATGGCTTTTGTTTCATTCTTCTTAAAGTTTTAAATCTTGAGTTTGCAGACTCAGAATGTAAAACTCCTGGTCTCTTCTTCCACATATTTTGAGGCTATGACCTGGAACATGAATGTTGTTTGCTACCTTTGGAATAATACTGTATCTAAAAGTAGTATCACAAAATTCCAGAATGTTCTATTTGAAAGAGACCTCGGAGATTAGTGGATCTCAAACTCTACATTTACATATGAGAAAATTGGAAGCTGAATCTCCCTGAGGAGAAATAACTCCCTCACAGTAGGTCTCAATCTAGTCACAGAGCTAATTAGTATCAGAACCAGAATAAAAACCCAGGTCTCCCAGCACATACCTCTGTGTTTTTTCCACTGCATTATGAGTACTCCTAAAACTGAAGAGTTATTTTACCCATCTCTTTATATCTTTGTATAAGTTTGAAGATACCTGCTCTATTTAATTAAGCTATAACACTCCTTATAATAATGAACCAAATTTTGCTTGTTTCTAACTTGGGAATTTAAACTGGAGTACTGAAGTAGGGCCTGAGTGCTTGTGTACTTCTCAATTAAAGTAACCTGATTATTATAGAAGTCTTATTGTTTTTACCAGGCTGAAAATTGACTAGAGTTGATTTCAGTCTTATCCACTATAGCAATTGATATTTAATTATTGCCACTTGACTTATCAATTTCATTGTTTCAAAATGCCCAAATATATGTGAAACACATTGAACTAGTAGACTAAAAAGAAGCAGTTTTCTGTTACAAAAAGGAAAATAAACCTAAAATGACTTTATCTCTGCAGGAGCTAATTCAGGAATATGAGAAATGACTTCATTTTTATGTTGAAACACATTCACCTACTAGTGCTTGTGTCCTATTAGTGAGGAATAAAGTTTTATTCATTTTCTCTACAGATACCAAATTGCTTTTGAAAAAACAAACATTCTCACTGTGCACAATTGAAAATTACTAATTTCTCACTTACATAGATTTCTTAGAACATCTGATGTGTACTTTTTATTCCCTCCATGAGCAATAACATTGTAAATTGAGCTGTTAAACTGATTCATGCTTAGACCAGCAAAAAAGGGCGGTAAGTGGCTCTGAATCTTTCATAAATGCTGCAGAAAAGATTTCAGTCTGTGCTTGCCCCTAACCCCTGCTATTTTGTGTCATAATGCATCATTACATACTGATGTTTGCTCTTGTGCGAGTCAGCAAAAAAAGGGATTACTTAGTGTATGTTGTCCCCTTTCCTTAAATTAACTGTGTCACTTTTGATTTGTTATGTTATTGGACCATGTTTCAGGACTTCTTAACATTGGCAGCTGTGGCACAAATATATATAGTCATCCCCAGAGGTCTGCTGTTTTGTCATTTGCACTTGAACATTTTAAACATTTTTTAAAAATCAGTTTTAAAAGGATATAAAGTAATGCTTGAAATGGAAAGAATTTATGATGTACACCCTAATAAACATGTCCTATGCTGTCACCTCTCTCTGTAGAAAACTAGTAGGAAGTGAACTTATTTTACAGACTCAGTTATAGAACAAAATAGAAAAAAATATTTGAGGTTGAGATGGCCTTAATTAGTATATAGTCTACTAATTCTTTCCATTCTTGTTTGTTTGTCAGGTACAGTGATCAGGTCACATTTTGCTCAAATAACTTCTTTAATGAAGAATTCACTGTCAACATGGACAGTTCTGACCATCAGACTATTTCCCACAGTTGCTCAAATATTCTATATGTAGTTTTATTCTTAATATCACCTGGGAATACTAAATAAAGCACTCTTGTTCTGCTAAACGCATTTGCGTAATATACTCTGGGTAAATAGTCTAGTATTTTATTACTCTCAATCTGGCAAGAAAAACCCAATATAATTTTCTTATTTAAATATATTTATTTATTAAATATTTATTGAGTTACAGCTCTGTTTTTGTTCCAGGGTAAGCCCTGGGAATTTGAAGGAAGATAAGATATAGTTCTTTTCCTCAAAAAATCCAGTCTTGTGGGAAGACAAAAATGAGTAAGAGGAAAGCATGCTGTTTAACAGAATAGGTAGACTCTGGAATCAAAAAGACCTGGATCCAGGTCCAAGTTCTGCTACATGCCTGCCAAATGATCTGGAACGTGTGTGTGTGTGTGTGTGTGTGTGTGTGCGTGTGTGTGTGTGTGTGCGTGTGCGTGTGTGTGTGTGTGTGTGTGTGTTAGGAAAGATAATGTACTTAAAGTGCTTAGAAAAGTTGAACTTAAAAGAGACTAGTGATGAGACCAGTTAAGAGGTTGATGTGAAAATCATGTACATTACAAAATTCATGAACGAAACTAAGAGAGTGGACATTTTTGTGACATGGAGCATGGAGAAAAGAGGCAAAATATAAGTGGTATTTTAGGTTGTGTGATAGATGTAGACTGAAATGAAGTTTTCAAATATATCAGCTGGTATACAAGAAAATTAAGAAGTAATGCTTGTGAGGAGTACAGTTAAAATAGTATCTGTCATTTTGGGGGATCAAATTTTGAATTTTTGGATAAAAAAGTATGACAAGGTTAAAATCAAAGAAAAGAAGAGTTTGGGTGTATTGATCATTTGCAAACAAGAAATAAGGAAAATACTTCATGAGAAAGAGAGTTTGTTAATATTTCAATGGCTATAAGGCAGGTTTTGGAATAAGTTGGCCTGAAAATACAGGCATTTAAGGTCATGTTTATATCAAGTCAGAATTGCTTACCCAAAAACTGAAATTTATTTTATTTTATGGTCATGCTATAGCTTAAAAAATTCAAAAATTGCATTTTTGAGATTAAAAAGCAAATGCATATGTATTTTCTTCATTGATCTATTGCCTAGGTATCAAAAAACACCACAAATTTAGAATGTTGCCTCTACTGTACTCAGAAAGTAACTGGAAAAGACAACCTTTTGAGATCAAATCCAATAATTTAATGTCTAATTGGCAGATAATTATTGAAAAAAAACTTTTTCTTTTTCTCTCTTGCTCTTGCTTTCAGTTTCACTCTTTAACTCAAATTAGTTCTTTTGTGTTGAGATAAAATAGGCTGTTGTCTGACTGAGGATGTTATGGGGCATCAATGATATGGAAAAAGAAGGACTTAATATGGTTCCCAAGCAAGCACCCAAATAATTGCTGAAATTATTTATACAGGATGATGGCATGGTCTTTCCATCTTGATCGCGGAGGGGTGTTCCTGGTGGGAAATTAAAAGTAAGAAAAAAAAAACAGCAAAAATTTCAAACCATTTATGTTCCTAAAAGCTAAAATAATTTCAACTTACACATCAAGACAAAGTAAGGCAAGGAAATCTTTACAAATGTGAGTTTTTTTTTCTCGATACTTTTCACAGCGCTAATGCATTTACAATATGTTAAATCATAGACTTAAAAAAACCTCAGATCAAAATGGGAAACAACTTTCTAACATATTTGACTCCACTTCCAGGATGAATGTAGACACTCCCCAGAATCTTTGTTTATTAATTCAGCTATTATTGGGAGTTGACATGTCATCATTCAGGTCAGTTCACTGTGCTGGTACTGATTGTGAAGGCTACACCACGGAAATATGGACAGAACCAGTGATTTAGGAGTAGTTTTGCCTGAATAACCTTTCACAGTCTTTCCCAAAATTACGATTCAATGTGAATATATGAATTCCTGATTTAAAATAGCTTTCAACAATATGAAATCTGCCCGAAATAAGGGAGGAAAATATTTCACCTTTGTAAAGAAAGCCATCAGAGGTGCACGATATCTGGCATGCAGTAGTACTCAATAAATGTGTGTTGAAAGAATGAATGAAGAGGTGGTTAGATGAGTAACACTAACCCAACACAAAGCCACTTGATAAAAATGTACCAGCGTAGTGGATCCTACACCCAATTAGACATAATGCACCTACAGAGTTATTGTGATACTTTATTTGTATGTGCTTATACATCTCAAAAAAAACAAAAAACCAAAAAAAAGACAAACAACAGCAACAAAAATTCTTATTCAATAATTTTTTCCTGACTAGGTAAGATTTTTTAAATAATTGGCTCTTATAGACATGTTTGTAAACCCTGATCAGAGTCACTATATGTATATGCTGTATTGTTCTATGGCTATTTGGTTATATTGGGAAGTATACAACCCAGGAATGTCTTTCCTGTGTAATTCCAAGTTAGAATGGGGGAATACTTGGGAGAGAGAGTGAAGAAATACACATTAGGCTTGAGATATGCATATTGTCTTGGAGACACAAGGGGTACAGGTGCTTTCCAGTTTGTCCCTGTTCTTGCCTGCTCTTCATCCAACACAGGTTCCTGACTGACTTCAGCCACAGCAGCCAACGGCAACCCCAAGCCCACCTGCAGATGCTTTGGGGCACAACCCAGAGAGGATGTAGCCACAAAAAGCAAAGAGCTAACAACATTTCATAGACTTCTCTACCAACCACTTTTATATCTAGAAGCTGGGTGTAATTAGTTTCAATATTTTCCTGAAAATGTTATACATTTGTTTTCTAATTTCTCCAGCTCTTATTTTTGGATCATTATTTCCATGAATCCTATCACACTTAACATAATATCTCATTCCATTAAACAATTCCTTAGTCCATAATTCTTATGGTGCTCCTCCTTCACTGATTTTATCCAGTCAGAAATGGCCACAATGATATCTCCCATCCCTCATACTCTTCTGCAGTGTGACTTACTACTCCTGCATCAAGTGGTGGGAAACATTTCTCTACCCTCTTGTATCAGGGCTAGGGGGTGGTGTCTGTGACCCCAAAAGAATATGGCACAAGTGATGAAGTATTGAGAGCAAGAGATGATAAACCAATCCTGAGTCATTCCAGCCTTCCCAGCTGAGGTTCCAGACATTTGATTTAGTCCAGCCAATTCAAATTTCAGATCATTCCAGATCCAACTGCCATTTAATAGCAACTACATGAGATATTTGAAGTAAGAACAGCTATCTGAATTCAATCTACACAAAGACCCATGAGACAAAATAATATATTACATTTCAATATATCTAGGTGTGGGATTAATTGTTAATACAAATTTATATAACAAAAGCAACGAATTACAGACACACTCTGCTTAATGATACCCTGACTTCACCACTGCAGTTCATTTTAGAAGGAATCCAGCAGCTGCTAAGTGAAGTGAAGCAACGCATTCAATGTTCAAGAAATGATATGTAAGACTTGTTTAACTTTTAATAATTACACTGTGAGGTTTATTTTTATACTATGAGGCCATTTGCAGTGTGAGATTTACAAGCATTACTCAGACCACAGTACTCCACCAAAAAAAATTTTTTTTTTTTTTTTTGCGGTACGCGGGCCTCTCACCGTTGTGGCCTCTCCCGTTGCGGAGCACAGGCTCTGGACGCGCAGGCTTAGCGGCCATGGCTCACGGGTCCAGCCGCTCCGTGGCACGTGGGATCTTCCTGGACCGGGGCACGAACCCGTGTCCCCTGCATCGGCAGGCGGACTCTCAACCACTGCGCCACCAGGGAAGCCCCAAAAACTATTTTTAAAGCCACAAATGACTGAGTCCCACTGTTCCCTCCTTACAGGCAAAATACTTTTTGAAAAAGAACATGCACTGTACACCAAAATTTTGTTACAAAATTCACTTCATATCACCACGTTTTATATTATGAAATAACACCCAGAAAATGTGTTGATTTTGATTTCCCCTCTTCATATATCTTGACTGTTGGAGAAGGTTGGAGAAATGTGTGTGGCTCAGAGACTTAGGCAGTAGGATATTTGACCTTTCAGAAATTACTCAAAAGTTACTTAAAATCACTGCTAACAAATTAGTCATATTTTACTGGTTCTAAAAGATAGACAGAGCCTTAGTGAAGTGATTATTGACTAGAAATTTACTTTGGTGGTGTTGATTCTTGCATCAATTAGATGGAATTTTGAATTCTTCCTTTACTACTTATCTTTTTTCTATATTTGCAAATTAATTATTCTAAGATTTAGTACTCTCGTATGTAAAAGAGATAGTATAAAACTTATTTATAGAGTTTCTTTTTTTTTTCCTTTTTTTTAAAGAATTCTATGCCAGTGAGTTTGGTACTTAAAAAATTCTCCATGACTACATATTCCCTTTACCTCTTAACTCCCACCATACCTCTGCCCTACCTCTTTTTTGACCTCACTTAAGTTCAAGTTTTTGATCTTTTCCAATAATTGTTTAACCCATGTCTATTTCTTTCTGAGTGTGAACACGTACTATATCCTAAGTTTTCCTTGACTTTGACATCTTCTCCTACCTTTCTCCATGTAATAATCCTAGCAAACTAATACAGGAACTAATGACATATTTAAAAAAGTAATTTCAGTCATTAATGAGCAGATGAGGAAAATTGACACCCCTTAAAGTGTTCCCATGAACTTAAGTAAATTATATATCTGGCCATAACATAACATTGCATTATTTCCCATTCAGTCATCCAGTTGCATATGAGAAATATATATATATAGCTAATTATTCTTATATGCTATATTCAGAGAAGAAATATTAGTAGATATCTGAATATCGAAACAGCCTTTCTCCACTGTTTTTTTTTTTTTTTTTTTTTGCTGTATGTGGGCCTCTCACTGTTGTGGCCTCTCCCGTTGTGGAGCACAGGCTCCGGACGTGCAGGCTCAGCGGCCATGGCTCACGGGCCCAGCCGCTCCACGGCATGTGGGATCTTCCCGGACTGGGGCACGAATCCATGTTCTCTGCATCAGCAGGCAGACTCTCAACCACTGCGCCACCAGGGAAGCCCTCTCTACTGTTTTATACTTTTCCACAATCTACTCTACAGTTACTCTCTACTATTTTCCCCCAACCTCTCTGTTCTCCTTTGATACCTCTAGGAAAAAAACAAGTTTGTCCTAATTTCTCATGGACACTGAATATCCAAATATTCCTTAGAAATAACCAGATATACTCCTGAATTAGCAAAATATGATCAGTTAGATTATTGTTGGTAAATATCACATCCTTCCCACTTGCAGAGAAGAGTATTTTCCTTGGCCCATTAATTTTGTTTTTAATCATGATTTTTTTGTTTGTTTATTTCTACTTTGGTCTCAAAGGGAACAAAAAGAAGACACCCTTCCTGGCACTAATTTCTGAAATCTCCGTTGCTTTAAAACACTGGTCATGTTCTCACTCATGAATCTCCAGGTCAGTTTGGGATCAGTGAATATAAGCTGACTCAACTGGGGAGTTTGATTCATGCTTTGCTGGGCTACTTGCCATTTATTCATAGCATTTTTTGCTGGATATTTATTATTAATTCATACTTATATTAATTTTATGCTTACTATTTATTAATAATTCATTTACAATTTTCAATTATGATGCTTCAAATTCATATATACATAAAGAGTTTTAATTTTTAACATCATTGTACAAGTATTTTACTTCATTTTGAAAGACACATAATTATGAATATGATAACTTAGTTATGCAAAGAGCCAAGAAGATTTGAAATTTATTTCATAAGCTATTTATATTTCTTTTCAAAATTACAACATATTATGTTAATATTAAGAGCATGAAAATAAAACCTTAGATTTGAGTTGTGTCTTGAAGAATTAGAGTAGGGAACAAATGAATAACTTTATTTTGCCTAAATGCATAGAAAACATAGGACGTACAGAATGGTCTAATAATTTGCTAAGAATAAATAGAAACAAAATTTTAAGTAAAACAGGTAATCACATAGATGTAAATGCAAAATTGCAATTTCACTAATATTGTCATTCAAAGGTTATTTTTATTGAAGTTATGTGCATAATTGGACTTAATATAAACTGAAATAGTACACAGTGATAGTACCATAGCATGTGAATATAGGAGATTATAAATTTTGATGAATAAAACACGTTAATTCAATTGTTCATTTACTGTTTTATCCAACATATACTGATTGACTTCCACCCTCTTCTGGGCACTATTCCAGGCACATGAGATCTATAGCAACAACACAGGTAGGATCCCTGGCCTCATGGAGCATATTTTCTAGTGGAATAAAGTGAGTAGGTAAACAAGGTGATATCATCTATTAAAATTGCTTTGAACCATTAAGTTTCATAGGGTTTGAGAAATGTATTTCAATGCTGAATCATCTTAACAGTTTAAAAAAAAAAACCCAAAACTTAAATTCTATTATTTTCATTTCTATGCTGGATTACAAACACATCTTCTAAGTACAGCAATAACACCAGTGCAACATGCATTAGTTTTACCAGTGATAGTTCTATGGGTCTTCTTTCATCTGGAAAATTTTAATGTGCCCATTTTAAAAAGACACAACACTTAATATTAAAATGTTGCATCCTATGAAATGTGCAGTAGTGTTATCAATCTTACACTATACATAATTATATTTCCTGGGAATTAGGTAATTTCAAATATTCTATATAGTACAGATATCTATGAGGATGAG
>NW_020173488.1:1245787-1247758 GCF_003031525.2 Neophocaena asiaeorientalis asiaeorientalis | reverse complement strand
AGGGTGGAAAGAGTGTGGATAAGAAAATGAAAATGTCTCTGTCTTTTACTAGCATTTCTATTTTTGATCTACTGTTATCTTCATCGCTCTTGTTAAACTTGATGAGAGTTGAGACACAAGAACATTTGGTTTCTTGAAGTTGAAAATATCTTATGCAAAATCATTTTATTGCTGTTATAAGAAACATCTTTATGCATGTTCTGTATTAAAAGAAACAGGGTTTTATGGGCTAATAGAAATGTATTAAAGAGTTATGTAAATGCAAATAATATAATTAGAGTTGAAAAACATCAAGAAAACCAATATAGTGAATGCTTATTTACTATATCAAAATTTTCATGATGTGGGCAAAAATAGGCATCAAATTAATTTCACCATCTTGAGTTTATCCCTAAAACTATGTTAAAAAATTACAAATTCATTTAAATTTAAATGAAATATACCCTTTCACATTCCAAGAAAGTAAGATTTTCAAAACAGATTATCTTCAAGTCTGTTCAGTTACAAAAAGTATTTTATTTTTTCTTCTATGTACAGTTTTGATGGAATAATATCATTTAGAGAATTCTTTCTCAAATGCCTGCCTCTGGCGAGGGCCAATGTAAAAAAAAGGATAAAATGAAATCTTAATATGTGTCACTAGTCAAGAATGTACACATGTAGTCTGTTTTTGGAAGAGCTCATACAAACAGTTTGTTGCCTTAAGAAGACAGCAATCTAACTCAAATGAATATTAGTTACTACAATGTCATCAAAAACACTGCCTGTATCACAAACATTTTAGCTGGACCCCAAAGGTTCAGTCCAACCTAGGATTATGCTGCATGTCCAGATTTATTCTCTTTAAATCCAGTTAAACAGCAGTAATTATTCTTTTAATTTCTCAAATTGGCTTGCACCTGTGCCTTTTATGTTTGGTCTGTGGTGATTTAAACATTTTGGGGGAGAGGAAAGGTGTAGGAAGCAGGAAATATGTATAGAGGCTGTCTGGAATTCTGTTTAAACCTGGTATTAAATTAGAGAAAAAAGTAAAAGTAAATAATGTTTTTTTAAACTATAATCAGCAGGATGCTCACCTAAAATTGTTCTTTTATTCTCTCAAATGGTTTATATGTTTATAATCATAAACATCATTCACATAGACCCTCTATTTAATGGTTAAATGCTACTTTTTGATGAGATAATTAGTAACATTTTGTCAGACTTCTAGAATCTCGACAGTTTATGAGACATACAGAATTAATCTAGTAATCAATTTTTTTTTACCTACAATTGACAATTACAGAAAAAAACACGTTTTTACTTTAAAATAAATTTTAATAACATTAAATGAAAATAAAGTTTATGCATAATATTTCTTAGCCAATATGTGGTAATGGTTTTAAATAGATTTCAATAAGTTTTAAGAAGCTATTTAGAAATTCAGTAATCTAGACAATGGTCAGAAATTCATGGAAACTAGAATGCTTTCTTATTATTAGAAGGAAGGATTATTATTAGGAAATAATCCTTCGTTATTTCCTTAGTTGAGGTGATTTTTCCAGTTAACAATTCCTGATGCCATATCTGTCTTGGGTTCCAGATCTTTTGTTATGTTCTGTGTCCCCACTCCTTTCCTTTCTTCATTCAGACCAGTGTCCCTCCCTATTCTGCCTGACACCCTTAGCTATGTGACTATAATTGTGATGAGCGATAAAGAGCTTCCCTGAATTTAATATTATAAAAATATATTAAAATAAATGTTGCTGGGGCTTCCCTTGTGGCGCAGTGGTTGAGAGTCCGCCTGCCGATGCAGGGGACACGGGTTCGTGCCCCGATCCAGGAAGATCCCACATGCCGCGGAGCAACTAAGCCCGTGAGCCATGGCCGCTGAGGCTGCGCGTCCGGAGCCTGTGCTCCGCAACGGGAGAGGCCACAGCAGTGAGAGGTCTGCGTACTGCAAAAAAAAAAAAAAAAAAAAAAAAAAAAAAT